>NW_026089623.1:21617089-21750029 GCF_024586455.1 Bactrocera neohumeralis
CTTTCTAAATTTTTCACTTTTAATTAGCTTTTCGATATAATATTATCTCGTCTAGTTCAATTATTTTTACCTGAATTACGCTCTCTTTCTTAAATTATGTCACTATTCTTAGATTGCGTTCACCTTCGCATTAAAGATTTCTTAAACATAGTTTGTTTCATATTAAACAGTTTCACTTTTTTTTTTTTAATTCTTTTACATATGTGAATATCTTAATATTGATTCTTAAAATTAATTCTTACTCTAGTAGCAGGAACATTCTCCTGGTCAGGCGGCTAACGTCTTTCGTTTCCCGTTTGCTATTGGCAACTAGGGGGCCTCTTTTCCTGCACTTCTGTTGAGTCCTACCCCATGCCTTCACCGTCTATGGGGTGGTAAGTATTATCCTTGTCTTCTAATGGTAGCCGCTGAGTATCACGACAGCACAAACTTTTTAACCAAGACTTATGGATACACCCGCGAATTGTATTGATACTAAACGCGACTAGCGAAGGCCCCACGTTGGGCGCCAGTTAAGAAATTTTATGTTAATTTCTTTTAAAAAAAATTGTATTTATTACTTGTTCGTTTCATTACAGAGCTAAGACTAAAACTTAAAAATTAATTTACTTAAAAGCTAAGCTAAGTTGCATTGGCCAACTGCTGACTTGATGTTGTTGCCGATTCTCCGAATTGGCTTATTTGGGTTGCGCGTGTTGGATTTCCGCTTCACACCGAAAAATGAGCTTTTATGCTGATGAAAACGCCTGGCTTTTGCTGTGGGAAATATTGTGCAACGAATGCTTTACTCATTATTGCTGATTACGCGTTATTACTTTTATTTAGTAATTGTTAACATTTGCCATGTTAACATTTACTATATGTATGTATGCATGCTCATGATGATACTCCCAACGACAGCATTGTGATATTTTCATGCTTAAATTTTTGCTTTCAACCAGGCAATATGTACATTATGTACATTAGGGTGGGTCGATTCCGGACTTTTTTTCGATTCGGGATTTCTAACAGTGCGGAAAAGTTGCCTTAGTACTTCCTGATTCCAACGTCACTTTTTGTTTTTGAGATCGGATTGGATCTTCAACCCCAACTCCGGCCTTAAAATTTCGGAAATTCGCCTAAAATCGTGAAATTGTCTACCTAGCGCCTGAAATACGCATCTCATGACAAAATGTATAAAATAAAAATTATTTGCCACGTCATTTGCTACCGAAATGGTATATATGATCATGGCCGTAAGACGAACCGCGCAAGGTGAAAATCTGCTTGCGGCCACACTTCTTGACGTTGATTTCGCTATCACTCACATTCATTCACCTACGCCAAAGGACACGTTCGGACTGGTCTCCACATAAATATTTTTTCATCGAGTTCCTTCACTCTTGCCGTTGATTTCGCCGAGTGCTATCACTTGTATTCTCTCAACAGAACACAGAACTCAAAATGTCTGTATCTAAATTTAAATTTAGACAGAAATGTCCTGTGTTTGGCATTTATCCGTACAATCTCTCTGAGTCCCAGTTACCTACTTACCAGGATGTTATTTTGTGTTATCAGTTTGAAATATTTCGTATAGGGCGACTCCGAGGCGACAACTATGAACCTAGGAGTAAAGAAGTTACAGAAATAGTTGCAAAAAAGGTTGAAAATACTTTCAAAAAGTCATCTATTCCGATAGTTTCACACACCAGAGTTGTACAAATGCTCACCACATACCACACGAAATTTCTGACTCTTAAACAAATGTTTTTAAAGAACCCAATAGGTTTGAGCTTTAAAAGAGACGAATTTGTCTCTTTTGTCGAAAAATTATTTGACATCGCTGCTTGTAGATGCATTTATTTTTCTTCTTGCACTTGTCCAAAGGAAAGGAAAGTTCCTATCAATGAACAACCATTTCTCTTGGACCAGAGAACCAGAAGAATTGGTCGCATTGAAAGTGTTGATCTACCTGAAACAAAAAAGATTACAAAGAAAAATGAAAGTAAAGAAAAGCTTTCAAAACGTCATTCAACATCAACACTTACCAGAAAAGTATCAGCTAGAACACGTGACCATTCAGATCAGCCAGACTCTCATACAGACGACAACAATGTAGGTGCGTCGCACATGTATTCTTCCAAAAACAATGGTGATGATGAATTTTCTCTTCCAAACCAAACCAAACAAAACATACTAGTATTAGAACACACTGCTTTAGCTGCCCAAAGATTTGGAGTAAGTGATAGAGCAGCGGCCTTGATTGTTTCATCTGCTTTTGTGGATGCTAAAAAAGCAGGTTTGATAACAGAGGATCAGGCTAGCTTTGTCACTGAAGATTAGCAGATTAGGCGGGCAAAAAAAAGTATTGAATCTGCATATGGGCTGTATTTTGACGGCCGCAAAACCAATACACTTACACAAATCAGCGAAGGTGAAAAGTACTACCGCGACACTGTCAAAGAGGAACATATTTCTCTTATATCGGAACCTGGTTGTCATTACTTTGGCCACGTCACCTCTCCTTCGGGGTCAGCTGAGGATGAGACGTAAGCTATATGGCAACATTTACAAGACAATTCGGTTGATGTGGAACATCTAGAAGTTGTCGGTGCTGATTGCACGTACACAGGATGGAAAGGTGGAATCATTCGGAAACTAGAAGAAAGAATAGGTAGGCCATTACAGTGGGTTGTTTGTCTTCTACATTTCAACGAACTTCCATTTCGTGCTCTTTTCGAACACATAGAAGGTGTCTCAAAGTGTCCAAATATATTCTCTAGCGACATAGGTAAACTGCTCCTTAATTGTGAGAAGTTGCCTGTTGTTAAATTTGAAAGTTTTCCATCCTGCCAATTACCTTCTGAGGTTATTAATCCGACCCAACTTAGCACAGACCAAGCTTATCTCTATCAAATATCAGAAGCTGTTATTTTCGGTCAATGTTCGTCAGATTTAGCGTCGATGAATCCAGGTAACATGTGCAAATCTCGCTGGCTCACCTGTGCAAATAGAATTCTGAGATTATACATTTCTACTGAGAAACCAACAAAGGAAATAAAGATTTTGGTCAAGTACATACTTACAGTTTACTCACCTTCGTAGTTCTCAATAAGATTCAACAGTTCAATCAAAGATGGCTCGCGCCATCTCTATGCTGCACTTCAAAGGTCGAGATACTTACCTGCTAAACTGCGCAAGGTTGTCGATTCATCCATTCAACAGAATGCTTTCTTTGCTCTTCCAGAAAACATTCTCCTTAGTATGATGACTGACGAACGGATAGAAGTCAGAAACTTGGCCTTGACCGTCTCTGGCAGCCAGAGAAGCAGAGTCTGACACTGTAAATGGAAGGGTTAGATGTAATAAAGTGCCAAAGCTGAATTTCAAAGCTAGTAATTATTACGATATGATTAACTGGAAGACTATTACCTTGACTGTTCCACCAGTTCTTTGTTCAGTTTCCAACGAAGAACTCATAAAAGGGCTGTCGGGAGATGCTGCAGATTTTTGAAATTTAGTGAATTCCCCTCTCACACCGTGGCAGTCGAGAGAACCGTCAAACTGGTGACAGAGGCATACAAAATCATACATATTTACGCTAGCTTGTGGGCGAAGCTGTAACAGTACAAGGGAAGCAGTGACAATCGGCGGCCATTCCTTTATTTTTTTCGGCACAGCTTGGATTTTCTATCATCACACAAAGTTGTGGCGTTTTGTCGTCGCGTCAGTGCTTCGACAGATTGACTTTTTGGCAAAGCGTGTGTGTCCGTGAGAACGGAGATGCGAAAGATATGTACGACACTTGTTATTATGAATGTATGTATATATGTATGTATGTGGCTCGCATTTGCTTTCGTAAACATACAGACAAATGTGCCAAAGGAATAATATACAAATGTATGTACTATATATGCCATATAAATGCTATTGGTACAAATATGGAAATGATAACGAAATAATGCGAATATGCATATTTCATGAAGGTCACCAATTTTCTTTGAAGAAATGAAGTTCATTTGGCACATCTTCACTTTGTAATAGTCGAAATAAATATAATTTATTTGAAATATTAATTTATTTAAAAATTAAAAAATAAAATTTAAGAGAAATGAAATTTAAAATTATTTTTACCCAATTTTTTCCGATTTTGTAAAAAAAATTAAAATTTTTACCATTTCTCGGAAAACAATGGTTCATATATTACAAAATAATCACGCATATGTGACTCAGGGATGTAGGGCAGGTCGCCTCTAAGCTAGTGCATCCTGGGTAACGCTAAAGGACCTGCGGCCTTCACGGCCTAACAACTCCCTGGACGACTGTGGCTTTGGACTGGCTTTTGAGAAATTTTTTGTATTGAATTTGGTAGAACCCTGGGCTGGTGGTGGCGGCATCCTGACACCTGAGTATGATGAGGTGACACTCATCAGAAATGGCTGACGGGCGAATGTCGCAACCGCCCCCGTCCCGTTAAAACCCTGACAGGCCTCAGAGTACGTTCCCCCCGTCGTCGTTAAGTTGGCGTGGTAGGTGTATGTTAAAATGACTCCTTCTTTGCGCCGGTCGGCTCTGAACGTATTGCCTCATAAAGGCATACGTCAACCCTCGCCTTGGCTTCGTCAATGCGATAACCTTGGGACCATAAAAGGCGACTACCTTTCCGGGGGACGGATAGCGGCTCTGAGTGGGGATCCTGTTTGAATGTACAGTAATAACAACAATAACGATGGAAGGACGACGAAGGGAGGTGAAGGGCTGTCGAAATCGACACCTAGATCCAATCCAAGCGGGGCTGCTGCTCCCATGGCGACGAAACCGTCGCCGAACAATTGCAGCAACAAGACGAAGACTCCATTAGGTGTCTCTTCAGGTAGTGGACTGGGGGTAGCAGCTTTAGCGAGAAAGCTAAAGTCAGACCGCTGATTGGCGGCCAAGATCGTGGAACGCTTCGGTGACAATCATGTTTGTCAGGTTTCTGAGCAACATACTAGTACACTCGAGTGGGCCATGAAAGTGCTAAACACGGAATCCATCTGTCCTCTCAGTAAATCAAAGGGAGCCATTAGCTATGGTTTCGCGATGGTAGTGCTGAAAGTACTCCCATCGGATGCCAGAGCTGATGGCACCCAAGTTGCGGCGGTGGTGGATGTTACAAAGGGTGCTGATGGTCAAATGACCGTGGAAATCGACCCGAATCTCTCGGATGTGGCGAGTACTGGTGGCGGTTCGTCGATCAG
This sequence comes from Bactrocera neohumeralis, assembly GCF_024586455.1. Classification (NCBI taxonomy): domain Eukaryota; kingdom Metazoa; phylum Arthropoda; class Insecta; order Diptera; family Tephritidae; genus Bactrocera; species Bactrocera neohumeralis. Next base: position 21,622,309 of record NW_026089623.1, read on the forward strand.
CGACTCCGTCTTCAGCCCCTAACAACTGTTTGAGGAGGTGCGGGTCGCTCCTGGAGGAAAGTCTGAAGGATGAAATTCCTCCAGATTAACATCCAGCATGCGAAGGCGGCCTCCGCCAATCTATCCAGAAACCGTGGCTGACTGGTAACGGGATCTCTGGATTGAGGACAAAGAGCCGTAGGCTCCTGACGGCCAAAGATGCAGGTAGGAACAGAGCCTGTATGCTGGTAAGGAATGAACTAACGGTATTTCTTTTACCTAATTTCAGCAACGCTGACGTAGTTACAGCGAAACTGGAGTGTGACACCGGAGATTTCTGGCTTATCTTCGCTTACATTCCACACGATGATGTGGTGGTGCCACCTCCCTTATTGCTGAGGAGGACCTTAGCCGAAGCGCTTAAGGCTGGCACTGGCGTCATCATCGGTTCCGACGCTAACTCGCGACACCAAATCTGGGGTAGCTCGGATACTAATAAAAGAGGTCAGTCGCTTTTTGATTTCATTATTAACACTTCAGATGCTTCTCGACGCTCCCTTCCCGAGCAACACGCCTTCTGTGAGGGGATCTCTCGAGGTGCCGCATGACGACTTTGCGGCCTTTGTCGGTATTCTGGATGAGCGACATTTGACGTGGGCGATTAACTCGTTCAAACCATTCAAGTCCCCGGGACGGCATCATACCAGCGCAGCTGCAACAGGCTGTTAAGGTGTCATGCAGATGGTTGGCACCTATCTATGCGAACTGCTTCAGATTAGGTTACATCCCGGGGGCTTGGAGACGAGGCAAGGTTACGTTTATCCCGAAGGCTGGCAGGGGCTCCCATGTCACGGCCAAGGATTTCAGGCCAATCAGCCTCTCCTCCTTTCTGCTAAAGACTCTGGAGAGACTGATGGACTGGTATATAAAAAGGCGCATTCCGAGAGACTACCTGTCAGGAGCACAACATGCGTATCGTAAAGGCAGGTCAGTAGATACTGCCTTGCCTACTATCGTGTCATAGCTCGAAAAAGCCATTGAAGCCAAGGACTGCGCTGTTGGGACCTTCCTTGATATTGAGGGAGCTTTCAACAATGTCCTGCCTGGGGCAGTGGTAACTGCTCTTGACGGTCTTGGGGTTGAATCGAAACTCAAGCACCTCATTCTCAGTCCTCTGTGCGACAGAGTGATCGAAACAGAATGGGGCAACGCGAGTGCGAGGCGAAGTGTGAGTAGGGGAACACCACAAGATCTCGTTGACGAATTGCTCAAAAAACTAGAGGGTCGCGGCTGTAGGGTGATTGCCTATGCAGACGGTGTAGCATTTATGATCAAAAGAAAGTTCCTCAGCACCGTGTACGAGTTGACGCAGGGATATCTCAGCGTTGTAACAAAGTGGGCGGTCGGTAGTGGACTCGCCATTAATCCAAGCAAAACAGAAATGGTTTTATTCAGCTGAAAATATAAAATCCCAGTGGCACCGCTGCCGCAAATGGGAGGTATTCGCCTGAAACCGGCGGATACTTTGAAATATCCTGGATAAGAAGCTTCCATGGAAGCCGAATATCGAGGAGAGAGCAAAAAAGGCATCTATTGCCTTATACTGCTGTAGAGGAGCTATTGGCAAAAGATGGGGCCTCTCACCAAAAGTGGTCCTCTGGCTTTATGACACCATAGTCAAGCCCATCTTGTTCTATGGTGTCTTCATGTGGTGGAGGGCTTTAGCGAAGACCACACCGGCTGCCTACATACCGGATCATCTGGATCATGGAGTCGCAATACCGAACTCTGGCGGCTCCTTCTCTGCCCACATACCGGCGAGAGAGGTATGGATGGGAAGAAGCCGTTGGAGGAGAGGGGCAGCAAGCTTCTTCACGGATGAGTCAAAGCTTGGGGGGAAAGGTTGGTGGAGGGGTGTACTGTCGGGAACTCACTATTAACTCCTGTTTCAGACCTCCCGATTACAGGCTGAGGTCGCAGCCGTCAAGTTAGCAGCAGATTTTCTGCTACGGAGTGCATCCACTTTCAGAGAAGTGACCATTCACTCAGACAGTAGAGCGGCGATACTAGCCTTGAACTCATTCACAGTGCGTTCAGGGTTGGTCGAAGAATGTCTAACGTCGCTATCTCTAGCAGCTAGAGCTTTTAGGATTAGACTGGTATGGGTGCCGGGCCACAGCGGAATCGCAGGTAATTGCAAAGCTGATGAGTTACCAAGGAAAGGCACCCTAGAATCATTATCGGTAGAATGGGAGCGGATTGGTGCTCCTGTATCTTCTTGTGTCATACTACTAGATAGCTCGGCCACGCGGATGCTAATCCAACACTGGGCAAGCATCGGTACTTGTGCGGTTGCAAAAGCCTTCTGGCCCAGGATAGATCGCAGGAGATCTAATGATCTTTTAGCCCTCAGTAAGGCTAACCTCTCACTATTAGTGGGACTCTTAACAGGCCACTGTCCTATTGGCTTACATGCGGTAAGAATGAGTATCTTACCAGATGCTGACTGTAGAAGCTGTTTGGAAGAGGATGCGGTCGAAACAAGCCAGCACTTCCTGCTTGACTGTCTCGCGTTTGGGAGGTCAAGACTTAGACACATGGGGGCGCATACCTTTGCACATTCCACCGACCTGGCGGGTGTTGAAGTTAAGCGTCTGTGTAACTATGTATTGGCTAAAAAGCGCTTCGCCAATCTGTAAGTCCGAACACGGGAGTTCTCTTTTTCAATGGTATCACAAAGGACTGCATTATTAGTCTACGTGTGATCTTTGATCAGCCATCTAACCTAACCTAACCTGACTCAGAGAATGCTTTTTTACATTCTCTGTGTGACTTTGATGAATTCAGTCGTTTTACATATATTTCTGCCAGAGAACGTGCTCATTTCTGCTAAATAGCAGCGAAAATGGTGAATTCCTTACTACTATTCTATCAGCTCTGTCAGCCGTAAAATCGGACATCATACAGGATTCAATTTGCACCTTCTCTATCCATTAAGTTCTCTGGTTTGACCCAACTTTTATTGAGATCAAATTCAAATATGAAATAGAATTTGTACATGAGTTGCAGGAGCAGCTGGGATAATTTAAGCTAAACTCTATAACTCTGTCTCAGGATAATTTTGCAAAAATCGCAAAACATCTGCATGTGGTGAAAGGCTTTTGATTAGGGTTACCAGATGTACTGATTTTATCAGTACGCGTACTGATTTTTAGACCCCCGTACTGATATACTGATTTTTCAATGAAGTGTACTGATTGTCGGCGCGAACTCCTTTTTTCGCATATTTATTTAATTTTATTGGATACACACACGCGCACATTCGATAAACGCACTGAACGATTTTTAAATCGGATGAAAATAGACAAAATACATATCGATCGTTATCGAAACTTTCGATACTGTTATTCACAGCCATCACCATTGTCAATACCGTTTATAATTCTTTCAAATCAATCGTGCTTTCGTTTAATTTACAAACTTGTCGAATGAAAACGGAAAAGGAATGCCTTGATTTCCATGAAAGCACCGTCAGTGTTTATCAGGAAGCTCTTGAATACTTGTTGAAATGGACTTCATCTTTGTCCGAATTAAAACTTTTCCAATGGTTGAAATTTGACCGCACATCAAAAGAAGTTCGATATGAAGAAGTTGTGCAAACAATGCAGTTTCTTGAGTCAAAAAGTGTTCATATCCATGCAGAGAAGGTAATTGATCAATTGGTGAATTTGAACAATTTTATAGAAAAGAAAAAAAGAATGACGAGGATTCTATAAAATTTTTTTCACAAACTTCAAATGATCAGATTTGTGCATTTTTTAAAGCGAATTCAAACATTGATTCCTTTTCTAAAATTTTGAAAATTGCGCAGTACTTTTTTTCTGTTCCCGGACATAATGCTAATTGTGAAAGAATTTTCTCTCTCGTCAATATCCAATGGAGTGATGAACGGAATCGTCTACTTGTTGAAAATGTTCGCAGCATGATTGTCACTAAATATAATTATAAGAACATGTCACGCAACGATTTCCATAAGTGTATAATGCAAACCGAAAATGTTGATATGCTAAAAGCAATCGGCAGTGCCAAAAAATATGACAAAAAAATGTAGGTTGTACGATGCTGGAAGATAATGAAATTCTACCTATTTGAGACGCTGGAATTTGTGATCTATCTGTACCCTGCTCCTTTTCTTTTTACTTTTTTTTTTGCTTTTTTGATGGAGACGTACCGGATTTTTCGCTGGACTGATCTGGTAACCCTACCTTTGATATTGTCAAAACAATTAATCATGTCTACAACCGCTTTTTTGAAGTTATACTTCTTATGCGAGTTCGGAAAAGATTGCGTTAAATATTTAATATATTTACGCTAGCTAAGGGAAGCGGTGACAATCGGCGATCGTTTGTTAGTTTCTTTCGGCACAGCTCGGATTTTCTGCCAGCAACACACTGTTATGACGCTTTGTCGTCGTGTCAGTGCTTCGACACATGCGAAAGATGCGTGCGACCCCTGCCAACCACGGCTACCCACTTGTGTCAAATATTTCAATACAACTATACAGTTTTTCTCTATGCACTAACATCAACGCACATTTTCGAGTTATTTTTTGTTTACCTAAATGCGATGAAAAAAGTTTCTTTCATTTCTTGATTTATTTGAATGAGTGCGAAGGAGAAAACATAATTGTCAATAGTGCCAAACAGTGGCGTAGCTAGCATAGGTGACACCCGGGGCGGATTTTGAAGGTGTCACCCCAAAACTCAATCAAAACTTTTAAAGTAAAAAACAATCATTTACATTTTATTAAAACACGAGTATTACAAATATTATATTAGTATATTATGTGAAAAAATTAAAATTGCTTCCTTCTAGCTTTGACACTTGCAAACTCCGAAATCACGTCTTCAAAATTTATATTTTGTGTTGCTTCATGTTCTATCGTTAAAATACCAAGATTGTTTAATCTGGTTTCAGTCATTGAAGACCGCAAGTAATTTTTAATTAAATTTAATTTGCTGAAACTTCTCTCACATAAAGGACTGATGCACATATTGTCATAAATAACTTTAATGCGACCGTTAGATTCGGAAGAGAAGCTGTAAAGTCCCATTCCACAATGAATTTCAAATAGTCCAGCGTCACCCAATTAGAGACAGTGATATTAGCCGCTTTTAAATGTCTTCTCAATCTTGGTATTTCTAAAAGTAGTTCTGTTTCTGATACTTCATCGTAAAGGTTAGTCAATTTTGATATAGCAAATTTTAACTATTTAGTGTTTGCCAAAAGCAAGGTCTTTGACTGCACAACTTCAAACAATGAAGCTACGTCTTTAATGGACTTTACTCGTGTTTTGAGTTCAATATTGAATCTGTCAATACATTCTAACATGTCCTTTTGAAGTTCCGCTCTAAGTGTAAGTCCAGTATCGGTGGCTAACTCACCGGGCATGCGTTTCTTGCGACGAATTCGTCGTTCCATCGAAATGTTGTATTCTTCCGATTTTTGTACAGCAAAATCTATTGCCTCTCCTGCTAGATGCAACCGTTTCTCTCCAATGAATAGACGAAGTGCTTCTAGTTTTATGATTATTTCATCAACACATAAACCTTTACTTTGCAATGCAATCTGAGCATAGTTCACTTCCCTTAGCACATCATTATTTTTTTCTCCGTGTAGACGTTACGTAACTAGCTTTGTGAAATATATTTTTATATAAATTAACAATCCTGCAACTGGATGTAAATATGTATTTAAGTAGGTATGACTACAAAATAATAGCAAAAATACTTTACTTACCTTGTTTATTTTCTTCAAGAATCTTAATAGTTGGTTTTATACAAAAATTGTTGTTTTTAATATCTAATAATTAACAAACACTTTGCACTAAACTTTCACACGTTCACGTAAAAGAATATTGAAATAAATGCGGTCGGAAACAAAAGAAATTGCCCAATCCACAACACAAGTGACGAGCTCTATATCAAGGGAATCCACTGACTACCGTTGGTTGTGCGAATTCCACCTAATTCTCTTTTGTAACGGCTAATCAATTTGTACGAAAGTACAAAACAAGTTTGTAATTGAAAGTTTACCGCCCAGGACTGTATCGTTTTGCATGGAAAATTTAAGAAATTCTTGAAGCGTGTTAAAAAGAAAGAACTTACATAACAAGTAACATCTCAATAAAATTTAAGAAACATGCAAAGTAATTCAAAATAATCACTTAAATAACTCAATCACTTAAATTACATAATATATATTAAAGTGCTGCTCATTAAGCTTTAAAATTTATATGTAGCTTAAATGCTAACACAACACCCTAATTACATGAAAGTAACTGTTACACAACACCCTATTTTCTAGAGCAGCGTTGTCCACGGCCTATGCGCACAATAGCGCACGGACAGTGCCAGACACCTCACACCAACATGTCGCGACAAGTGTCTGTGAAACCACGATTGTGCTACTGTATTCAATTTCGTAGGCAAGCAAAGCAGAATTTTGCGATCAGTTGACGCTAGAATAACCAACACAAGCATAACGTTCACACAGTCACGTTGGACAACACTGCTGTATATCCCTAACTTGGGCACCAACTTTTTACTACGATTTCGGGCACTATTTACGTTTGTAAATACGTACATTTTTATATGTTATTTTAGAAAGAAGTTGATATTCCGTCAAAATGTAATAATTAGAGATAGAAAGAGAGTAACTTTTAAGAATAATATTTGTCTTGCTGGACACATGCTATTTTATTCCAAACAAAAGTGTCTCTTTTAGAGTAAATTGTGTGTTTTTTGCATTCTATATTTGGAATAACGGTAATAGTTTTTTTTGCAAATACAAATGTACTACTGAATTCGGTTGTTAAACTTTTATAGCGTGTCATTTTGAAATTGTGTATGCATTGAGCAACAGGTGTTTAGTGAAAATGGCAACTAACAATAGTAGTAAATTTAAAGTGTTGAGTGCTTCATCAGTGTCCCGGTAATTATTTTATGATATAACTAAAATGTAACTACGTATGTTTAAGATATCCCAGGCTTCCATATGATATGCAAACAAATTATTTTGAAAATCTGGTTAATGAAATGGAGTCCGAGGATGAGGAAATGATAACGGACAATGCTCTGAGTGCTGTACCTGATGAAGATGATATGCAATTAGAAGTTATCGAATTAAATGACAATGCTTTTGATACAGAAATGGTGGCACATCCAGTGGAACTGGGTCACGGAGGTGACTTGGAAAATGATTTGGAGTCTGATGATGAAATGGAAGCAGTAGATATGCCAACCATTGATGAAGAAAGCTATTTTCTTGGTAAAGACGGGACCAAATGGAAAAGAAGCCCGCCTGGATTTCAGCGCTTTCGGCAACAAAACATATTCCGTGAAAGTCGTTTTATAGGTCCCAATCCAAACACTAAAAATATGAGCCTATTTGACACATTTCACGCTATAATGCATCCGACAATACAGACAATTGTTTGCCGAAATACGAACAAAAGAGGCAAGGCTGAGTACGAAAAACTAGAAGCGAGTGAAAGCGCTAGCAGTGCAAGGTAAGTTAACATTATAATTATTATGACCTTTCTATCCGCATGCAGAAATATGTTTGACATCATCTTTAGAAAATATATTTGGGAAGATGTATCAGAAGAGGAGCTTAACACATTCTATGGTATACTAATAGCTATTGGTAGTCATAATGCCAGCAATGAGAAACTTGAAGCACTTTGGCAAAAAAATGCATTTCCTTTGTATCGGGCAGTTATGTCAGCGAAACGTTTCAAACTAATTTTAAGATTTATTCGTTTTGATCAACAAAATACTAGAGAGCAGCGATCTTTAACAGACAAAGCTGCACCAATTTCCGAAATTTTCGAAATGCTTAACGCCAATTTGCGCCAAAACTACAGACCACGCGAAAATATAACTGTAGATGAACAGCTCTTTCCTTTTAGAGGCCGAACCAAGTTCACGCAGTATATTCCATCCAAGCCAGCCAAATACGGCATAAAGCTATGGTGGGTATGTGATGCGAAATCATACTACCCTCTGACTGGTCAAATTTATACTGGTAAATCGGGCAGTGACAGAGAAAAAAACCAAGGAGAAAGAGTGGTTAAAGATTTGGTTGAACAGTACAAAAATACTGGAAGAAATGTCACATGCGACAACTTCTTTACAAGTCTTCCACTTGCAGATGCACTTGCAAGCTGGAAATTGTCTTTGGTTGGAACCATGAAAAAAAACAAAGCATGCTTGCCCTCGGAGTTCAAGCCCTCCCCTCAAAGGTTGGAACATTCGAGCATATTTGGATATGGAGAAAACAAGACAATTTGCTCCTATGTTCCCAAAAAGAACAAAGCCGTTGTTTTACTTTCAACAATGCCATGTGACGACACCATCTCGGGTATAAAGCAAAAACCCAATGTTATTTTATTTTACAACGAGACGAAAGGAGGTGTTGACGTAATGGATCATATGCTACGGCAGTATTCCACAAAACGCAAAACACATCGTTGGCCACTTGCTCTATTTTATAATATTCTGGACATTTCAGCACTTGCGACCTATATAATATATACAGAAAATTTTCCATCACAATTTGTATCCCGAAATGGTAATTATTTTTCATAACATTTGTAGTAAATAGGAACGTTTTATATTTGTACTATTCAGCAAAACAGGTGGACGTCGTTTGTTTTTACAGCAATTAGCAGAACAACTTTGTATGCCAACAATTTTGAAAAGATCCCAGATTCCTCGTGTCATTTCATATTTTCCAACAAAGAGTGCAATTGAGTGCATTGTTGGTATACCTATTCATGCATTGCATAGCGAAAGGAATTATGATTTTGTCCCAGACGAAGATGATCGTGGGCATTCGAAAATAAAAGGTGCTTGCTATATGTGCTATCAAGAAAAAGGCAAAAGGAAGCGTTCAACACGCAAAGTTTGTGGCCAGTGCAAAAAACCGGTTTGCATCGAACACAGCAAAGTGCAAACAAAATGCAATCTATGTATAAACAACTAAATTTGCAATTTCATATGCATTCCTTATTTTTTTTATTTATAAGCACATAATTTAATAAATAAATAAATTGTATTGTTTTAAAAACGCAAAAACAAAAAATATTTACATATGTAAATAGTGCCCGATTATGAAGAAAAAATGGGAAAAATGAAAAAAGTTACGGTAAATTAACTTTATTTTTTTATTTTTTTCTATTCACAGGAAAAACATAAAAAAATAGTCACTGAGTCCGAATCGTAATTCTATAGGACCGAAAATGTGAAAATAAGAGCTATTTTAAAAATCGAATATTTACGTATGTAAATAGTGACCAAGTTAGGGATATACTGAGATTGACAGTGTGCACATTGTTTTGTTTTTAAATACTCGTATCAATTTATTATGCTCGTGGTACGATACTATAGTTACCTAGATTATTTGATTAGTGGCGGTTATGCTCTCTGCCACACATTTACGATTTTTTATAGGTAGAACTGATTGTCATAGTCGGGCTCGGGTGTCACCCCTAACCGGGTGACACCCGGGGCGGACCGCCCCTGCCGCCCTCCCCTAGCTACGCCACTGGTGCCAAAAGAAAATCCCAAAAAGTGTAATAAAAAAATTCTTGAAAGCGCATGTCATTCGTTGATCGTACCATCGCACATAGGAGCATTTGGTCAAAAAGCGGACAAAATTATTTAAAGTGATTTTATGAATGAATATGAATAAAAATGCATGATTGAATATAATAATGCAATATATTAAAATAAAACAAGTAAGAAAGGGCTAATTTCGGGTGCAACCGAACATTTTATATTGAATATATTTGAGTAGGAGGTAGTGCCGACCAGATTTGATCTTGCTCATCCACATACTACTAATATGCCACATACTCAAAAAAATGTTAGCTCGGTTTCATTTAGGTATTTTACATACAATCAGCAATCATATGGAGCAAAATCAAGTGGATGTCCGAAAATCTTGGTAATAGTTATATAGGTGGGGCGGTTGTGTGTATCTATTTAGGCGCAAAGATACACTGTTATGAATAAATATGTTCTGCAATTTTCATTGAGACTTGACTCAAATATTGGCGGATATATCCAACATAAAGTGACCTAGAAGTTCTAAAATCTTTTTATTAGGTATTTGGGGGCTCAGGAGAATATTGACCCGATTCAACCCACTTTTGACACAATGAAATATTATTGTCAGAAAAGGATTCTGTGTGAATTTCAATTTCATATCTAACACATTGAGCGATATTTTCGGTCAAAAGTCAACTATTGGTACCGGGTTCACATATTCGGTACCTAGAGGCTGGAACAGTTTTGGTTAGATTTAGACAATTATTGGTCAAAAGGTAGCTTACTTTAAGGGAACTATTACCGTAAAATTTTATTTCGTTATATTAATTAATTCTTTATTTGTGTACTGGAAAGTGAAAGAATCAAATGGAATTTTAAATTGTGTTATATGGGAAGTAGGCGTGGTTGTAGTCCGATTTCGCTCATTTTCACAGAGTGAGACAGGAAAATGAAAATAAAGTTACGTTCCAAATTTTCTCGAAATCGGTCAGTCGGGTCACACCGGCTCCGATAGAGACCCCTTATACCATCTGTATACCACCCGCATAGAATAGTTAAGCAGGATTTCAGTATTTAATTAAAAACAAGTAAGGAAGGGCTAAGTTCGGGTGTCACCGAACATTTTATACTCTCGCATGATAAAGTGATAATCGAGATTTCAAAGAAAAGGCATCAGATGGAATTCAAAATAGCGTTATATTGGAAGAAGGCGTGGTTGTAAATCCGATTTCACCCATATTGTGTACATGTCATCAGGGTGTTAAGAAAATATTATATACCGAATTTCATTGAAATCGGTCCAGTAGTTCTTGAGATATGGTTTTTGGTCCATAAGTGGGCGAGGCCACGCCAATTTTAAATTTAAAAAAAAGCCTGGGTGCAGCTTCCTTTTGCAATTTCTTCCGTAAAATTTAGTGTTTCTGACGTTTTTGTTAGTCGGTTAACGCACTTTTAGTGATTTTCAACATAACCTTTGTATGGGAGGTGGGCGTGGTTATTATCCGATTGTATACTGCTTTATTTATTTTTATACTCTCGCAACAATGTTGCTAAGGAGAGTATTATAGTTTTGTTCACATAACGGTTGTTTGTAAGTCCTAAAACTAAAAGAGTCAGATATAGGGTTATATATACCAAAGTGATCAGGGTGACGAGTAGAGTTGAAATCCGGATGTCTGTCTGTTCGTCCGTCCGTCTGTCCGTCCGTCCGTCTGTGCAAGCTGTAACTTGAGTAAAAATTGAGATATCATGATGAAACTTGGTACACGTATTTCTTGGCGTGGCCCCACCCCCTACTAAGTTTTTTGTACATATCTCGGAAACTTCTTTAGCTATGTCAACCAAACTCTATAGAGTCGTTTTCTTCAGGCATTTCCATATACAGTTCAAAAATAGAAGAAATCGGATAATAACCACGCCCACCTCTCATACAAAGGTTATGTTGAAAATCACTAAAAGGGCGTTAATCGACTAACAAAAAACGTCAGAAACACTAAATTTTACGGAAGAAATTGCAGAAGGAAGCTGCACCCAGGCTTTTTTTTTAAATTGAAAATGGGCGTGGCCTCGCCCACTTATGGAAGAAAACCATATCTCAGGAACTACTAGACCGATTTCAATGAAATTCGGTATATAATATTTTTTTAACACCCTGATGACATGTACGAAATATGGGTGAAATCGGTTCACAACCACGCCTTCTTCCAATATAACGCTATTTTGAATTCCCTCTGATGCCTTCTCTGTATAATACGAGTATATACATTAGGAACCAATGATGATAGCGGAATAAAACTTTGCACAAATACGGTATTTGAAAAATATGTAAATGACGGATAATGAAATCTCGATTATCACTTTATCATGCGAGAGTATAAAATGTTCGGTGACACCCGAACTTAGCCCTTCCTTACTTGTTTTTAAATAATTTGCAAATAATTACTTCATTTGTTTTTAAAGCATTGGAAATAGCAGAAGCAGCAATATCATCAGAAGCAGCAAATATCAATTGTTAAGTAAGTATATGAAAAAGTGTGGTACTTTAAATTGACTGTGCAGTCCAATATAATACGCAAACTAATTACATATGTACATTAGGGTGCTTCAAAAAAATTTTAGTGTGAATAAAAAAACGAAAATTCCTATGTAAAATGTATGGGAACCTAAAAACAAATAGCGACCCCTTAGAGTTAAGCTACAGCGCCTGGCTTGAGGGAGGAATTTTTGTTCGTCAATCACTAACATTTGAGAGGATAAGAGTTGAAAAAAAAATTCAAAATTTTTTTTGAAGCACCCTAATGTACATATGTACTATATGTTTTTTATGCATTTAAGGCGGCCTGCACAATTCAATATAATATGTGAATACAAATGTTTGTTTTATATTTTAAATGATCAAATAATATTTATCTTTTCTTTTAGATGTTTTTATTATTATTTGTTTTTAATTATTCTTTCTTTTCAGATTTTATCCCTATTTTTACTTAATTAATCTTTGCTTTCAGAGCAAATTCTATTTGTAATTGATATATTTTATTTTTTCAGATAATATTAATCTTGTCTTTCAGATATTATTATCATTTTATATAATTAATCTTTCTTTTTCTTTTAGATATTACAAATTCAATGTAATTATTATTTAGTTTCAGGTTTTAATAACCTTTCTTTTATTTCAGGTATTTGTCTTATATAATATTTTTTCACTTTTTTATCTTTACCTATTAATAATTCTTTTCTTTAATTAATTATTTTTCAAATGAAATTATTTTTTTGAATTAAATATATTTTTATTTACACAATGTTACCGTTAACATATTTAATTACAATTTTATGTAAATATGTTTTAAATATAATAAAATTAATAATTTAAAAATTAAAAAGTTTTCTTTGAATTTTAAGAAATTTTTAAAGTAGGAATAAAAAAATGCAACCCTGCATCAGCCGTCGATTGGGGACATTAGAGCAGGACAGATATACTTCTTTATATGACACTGCTGAATGAGCGCAACAGAGATGTATGATCACATGTATACGTACGTGTGAGGGGAAAAGTGGGTAGAAACTTCATGCGGCCTATGGCAAACTACCCACATGTTTACCCACGTATTCACTGGTTTTTTACCCGCTCATGGTTGGCAGGGACACTTGTTATTATGAATGCATGTACATATGTATGTATGTTGCTTGCATTTGCTTTCGTAAACATACAGACAAATGTGCCGAAGAAATAATATACATATGTATGTGCGACACTTTTTATTATGAATGTATGTACATACATATGTATGTATGTGGCTCGCATTTGCTTTCGCAAACATACAGACTTCGTAAAAGCTTGCGTTAAACGTTTAACCAGAGAACTTAAAACATAGAGAAGGTGCAGGTTCGATATCGAACATTTGTTAGATTTATAGTAAGGAATTTACCTCACAACCACAAAAGTCACGCTGTAAAATGTTAACATTGTTTACAGTTCTCCACATACTCAAACAGAGAATATAACGAGAAATAAATATATGTATTTTCGGCATATGATGACATGGCATGTATGCCCAACCAGAGAAGATGAAGAGTCATAAATAAATGTATGCAAGTTAATACCACCAGTTCACATTACACGAACATATTCTTTATCTGTCATAAATATGTAACATGACACTTACGACCCATATGGTCCGTATTAAGTATCCGTAAGTAACATTATGTGTACTTTGCTAATACTGTCCGCCTTAGGTGGTCCAAAAATGTAACTCATAGATTGTAAGATGAATCTTCCCACTTGTAACATATGTCCTACATATGTCCTCTCTCAAGTGGATTGTAGATATACTTCCTAGAATGTAAGATTAATATTTGTATCTAGGCTTAAGCAAAATATTGTATTTAAGAAAATGTAATAAAGAAAACGAGGCAGTTGACCACAGGGAGTTGCCCACGGGAGTTGCTCACGGGCAGTTGCCCGTAGTTGCCCACGAGAACTAAACGGAGTTTGTAATTGGCGATCCTGCGAGGAGATGAAATAATCTCTGGCGGACCAAAATGTAACAATAAATTTCGGCGGTAACCATTTAAGGGGACAAAAAATCCCCGTGTTACCGTTTGAAAAACAATCAAGTATCCTCAATTGAGGAGAAAAGTAAAAAAAAAGTTCAAAAAACGCAAATCAATTAACGGCAAAATAAAAATCGCTAAGAGACATAAGAAAAAATCTCAGCGCCACAATTGAAAAAAAATTCGAGTGTTTGCCAACTGCCTATCGAACGCGCCACGTCTATACGGATTACGAGCGAAAAACAAGCTAACGTACGCGTTACAACAATTGAAAAAATAAGTAAAATTGAGAAACAAAAAACTACAGCAGTTTCACAAATAAAGTGATTTTAAAATGTGAATTGAAAAACCAAAAACTGAAAGTGAAAATTTTTGAAAATTTCAAACAAATAGAAGAAAGTGCGTGGATCTATAAACTATCCACATAAAAACAAATAACTAAAAAAATTCTGTAAATCAGAAATTTCACCAAAAAATTGATTTCATTTAAACCTCGCACACGGCCGCCAACGACGACCATTGCACAACCAACCGCCAAAATTCGACTTAAAAAGCAACAGCAGCAGCAAAGTCAACAAAAGCCGCAACAGTAGTAACAGCAGCAACAGCAACAGCAGCAATAGCAACAGTAACAACAGCAGCAGTAGAAGCAGCAACATAAAATTAGTTGTAAGAAATGCTTATACATATGTATTTATTAATTAAATTAAGTATAACAAGTAAGGAAGGGCTAAGTTCGGGTGTCACCGAACATTTTATACTCTCGCATGATAAAGTGATAATCGAGATTTCATTATACGTCATTTATATATTTTTAAAATACCGTATTTTTGTAAAGTTTTATTCCGCTATCATCAATCTTTCCTAATGTTTACATATATTATACAGAGAAGGCATCAGATGGAATTCGAAATAGCGTTATATTGGAAGAAGGCGTGGTTGTGAACCGATTTCACCCATATTTCGTACATGTCATCAGGGTGTTAAGAAAATATTATATACCGAATTTCATTGAAATCGGTCGTGTAGTTCCTGAGATATGGTTTTTGGTCCATAAGTGGGCGAGGCCACGCCCATTTTCAATTTTTCAAAAAAGCCTGGGTGCAGCTTCCTTCTGCAATTTCTTCCGTAAAATTTAGTGTTTCTGACTTTTTTTGTTAGTCCGTTAACGCACTTTTAGTGATTTTCAACATAACCTTTGTATGGGAGGTGGGCGTGGTTATTATCCGATTTCTTCCATTTTTGAACTGTATATGGAAATGTCTGAAGGAAACGACTCTGTAGAGTTTCGTTGACATAGCTATAGTAGTTTCCGAGATACGTACAGAAAACTTAGTAGGGGGCGGGGCCATGCCCACTTTTCCAAAAAAACTGCGTCCAAATATGCCCCTCCCTAATGCGATCCTTTGTGCCAAATTTCACTTTAATATCTTTATTTATGGCTTAGTTATGACACTTTATAAGTTTTCGGTTTCCGCCATTTTGTGGGCGTGGCAGTGGGCCGATTTTGCCCATCTTCGAACTTAACCTTCTTATGGAGCCAAGGAATACGTGTACCAAGTTTCATCATGATATCTCAATTTTTACTCAAGTTACAGCTTGCACGGACGGACGGACAGACGGACGGACGGACAGACAGACGGACGGACGGACAGACAGACATCCGGATTTCGACTCTACTCGTCACCCTGATCACTTTGGTATATATAACCCTATATCTGACTCTTTTAGTTTTAGGACTTACAAACAACCGTTATGTGAACAAAACTATAATACTCTCCTTAGCAACATTGTTGCGAGAGTATAAAAATTGTTTATTGTGAGTATTAATTTGCTTCATGAAACTCACAAATATATATAAAAAAAAAAACAAACAAAACCGAAAAATAAATTTAAAGGAAAAAAACTATAATTCTTTGGGAGCAGAGACTCCTGAAGTGCCTGCCGAAGATTTTTTCGGCAATATTTTATTAAAAAAAAAATATTTTGGGACAAAAAGGTCCTAAAACGCCAGCTGAAGATTCATACCAACAGAGTAAAAAGAAGAATTATACAAAATATTGTAGAACGAAAATGTACTACAACGCCAGCCGAAGTTCATACCGGCAAAATAAAACAAAAAAATAATGGAAAAATATATAAAATAAATATAAATATATATGTATATGTAAATCAAAATATAAAAATTCAAAATTTATATTACTTTGAACAAAAAAGTCTTAAGGCACCAGCCGAAGAAAGTACCGGCAATACTAAAAATAAAAAAGTACTTTAAAATTGTGGAACAAAAAGTTCAACAACGCCAGCCGAAGATTTTACCGGTATAATAAAACAAAAAAGAATGGCGAAAAGCCAAATAGAATATAAAAATACTAAATTTAAAATACTTGGGACTAGAAAATCCTAAGACGCCAGTCGAAGATAATACCGACAATAAAATAAAAGAATATGCTTCAAAAAAGGAGGTACTAATATTTTATATAAATAATTTCAATAATTGGGGTACTCACAAGCCATCGTAAAGCATCGTAAAATCGTAAAATTATAAATTTTTACACTTGGTTAAAAAAAAAAAAAATTTTGTTAGATTTCATACAAAAATGAGTTTACACATTTACAATTCTCAATGTTATGTTTTCGAATCGTTATAACTTATAACTTTATGCGACTTGAGAAAACCTAAATGTAAAGAAAAAATTGCTGAAATGTATTCAGGCAATAATACAATAAAAGATGTCATATATAAAAACACTTCCATCAAAACATAATTAGAAGTCAAAAATAATATAAAATGAATCGAAAGTATATTTAAGAGTCAAATTTAAATAAATTAAGATTTCAAAATAGTACTGTTCAAATTGATAAAATAGTCTATAGCCTCACGTACTACTCTATATCCATTTGAATCGGGACGCTTCAATTTAGAGGTGGGGGAGTTAATACCACCAGTTCACATTACATGAACATATTCTTTATCTGTCATAAATATGTAACATGACACTTACGACCCATATGGTCCGTATTAAGTATCCGTAAGTAACATTATGTGTACTTTGCTAATACTGTCCGCCTTAGGTGGTCCAAAAATGTAACTCATAGATTGTAAGATGAATCTTCCCACTTGTAACATATGTCCTATCTCAAGTGGATTGTAGATATACTTCCTAGAATGTAAGATTTATATTTGTATCTAGGCTTAAGCAAAATATTGTATTTAAGAAAATGTAATAAAGAAAACGAGGCAGTTGACTACAGGCAGTTGACCACAGGCAGTTGTCCACCGGGAGTTGCCCACGGGAGTTGCTCACGGGCAGTTGCCCTTAGCTGCTTACAGAACTAAACAGAGTTTGTAATTTGCATACCCATGATTACACTCCCAACGAATGCAAAGAATTTCGTTTTGCTTGTTTCAATTTTTGCTTTCAACCAGGGAATCGCTTGTATGTGCAATGTATGCATATACATATGTGTGTATGTATGCATGTATGCTTTTGCGTTTTACCCTCAGCAATTCAATATTGACATGTAAACATAATTAGGATATGAGTATAATTTTGTATGAATGCATGCATAGTAATATTTATAGTAAATTTGGATATTTAATCAAATATACTACCTGGCGACCTGGCTTCATTCATAAAAACAGACACCGTAACATCTCCCCGAGCATGCCTTTGTCAACAAGCGTCATTTCGCGACGATGGCAAAAGCTAAAAATCATAAATTGAACAACTTCTAAAATATTATTTTAAGTTCTCTGCTTAAAGCATAGAGAAGGTGCAAATTGAACTCTGTATGATGTTGTATGTGAATTTAAGAAAGTGTTGGTCACTCCACCATATTTTTATTCTTTACCTCTCGCTAGTTATATTCTCGCAACAAAGTTGCTAAGGAGAGTATAATAGTTTTGTTCACATAACGGTTGTTTGTAAGTCCTAAAACTAAAAGAGTCAGATATAGGGTTATATATACCAAAGTGGTCAGGGTGACGAGTAGAGTTGAAATCCGGATGTCTGTCTGTCCGTCCGTCCGTCCGTGCAAGCTGTAACTTGAGGTAAAATTGAGGTGTCATGATGAAACTTGGTACACGTATTTCTTGGCTCCATAAGAAAGTTAAGTTCGAAGATGGGCAAAATCGGCCCTCTGCCACGCCCACAAAATGGCGAAAACCGAAAACCTATAAAGTATCATCACTAAGCCATAAATAAAGATATTAAAGTGAAATTTGTCACAAAGCATCGCATTAGGAAGGGGCATATTTGGACGTAATTTTTTTGGAAAAGTGGGCTTGGCCCCGCCCCCTACTAAGTTTTTTGTAAATATCTCGTAAACTACTATAGCTATGTCAACCAAGCTCTATAGAGTCGTTTTCTTCAGGCATTTGCATATACAGTGCAAAAATGGAAGAAATCGGATAATAACCACGCCCACCTCCCATTCAAAGGTTATGTTGAAAAACACTAAAAGTGCGTTAACCGACTAACAAAAAACGTCAGAAACACTAAATTTTACGGAAGAAATGGCAGAAGGAAGCTGCACCCAGGCTTTTTTTAAAAATTGAAAATGAGCGTGGCGTCGCCCACTTATGGACCAAAAACCATATCTCAGGAACTACTAGACCGATTTCAATGAAATTCGGTATATAATATTTTCTTAACACCCTGATGACATGTACGGAATATGGGTGAAATCGATTCCTGACCACGCCTTCTTCCAATATAACGCTATTTTGAATTCCATCTGATGCCTTCTCTGTATAATATATACATTAGGAACCAATGATGATAGCGGAATAAAACTTTACACAAATGCGGTATTTGAAAATTATGTAAATGACGGATAATGAAATCTCGATTATCACTTTATCATACGAGAGTATAAAATGTTCGGTGACACCCGAACTTAGCCCTTCCTTACTTGTTTTCTATCATTTCTTGGAATATCACTAATAATTTTAACGGGCGTAGGGACTCCACGCAACAGTTTTTTTATTTGGTAAAGTTTCGTTTTTATTCACTAGTTCAAGTATGGATTCTAGTCATCATCTGAACTTAAATTAGATTGTGGGGACTCCACCGAAGTTCCTAAACAATGCACTTTAGTTTTGAAATCAAGTGTTTTTTTGCCCCCTCGTTTTGTAAATGCAGTGAGGAACTTAATGACCTAAGCTCTTTTTCAACTTTTATTTTACAAGAGTACCAACAAACAAACATAAGTATATTTAAAAAGTAAAATTTTGCTTTGAAATCTAAACGCGATATCATATGATGGATTAAGAAGTTCGTAAGTTTTTTCAATGAGCTGCCAATCGTTATTAGACATATGCAGTTATTTTATGTCGTCAGCACTTTTTAAGCAAAAAAGTTTCAAATTATGTAAATTTTTAAACATATTGTATGTCAACTCAAGTTGCTTCAAGTTTATCAAATATATAAATGGGAATAGTTTCGTCGAAAATTTCTTCACTGCAAACTTCGTCATCAATATCATAATTTTCTTTTAACGGCTAAATCTGCAAATAATTTTAAAGTATTCATTGTTATATTTCCATTAAGGATAAATTGTTTTACGGAATCCGCTGTCCATCGATTTCCTCACAACATATTCCATTATATTTTGGTTGGAATGTTTCTTGCGTTTTTTCATAAAAATTTCGCCAACAATTTTCTTTTCAACGTCGGCGTGCTTTTTATGTTTGAGTTTGAAAGTATATTTGAATTAGTTACTATTAAAACCGCGTTTTTTTTATTTATTAAAATATTTGATGTCCGAATGATTTGTATTTAGGTACACCCTAATACTTGGACTTGCATGTACATATGTATGTGCGAACAGAGTACTTATGTTTTGTGCAATTGAGAGCTCGCTGAAAAGATCAATGCGCTTTTTACATAAGTATGCACGAATAAAGGAGAGCGCGAAAACGGAATTGAAAAAAAGGTGTGCATTTATGTATGTAAATATATTTTGCTATATATGTCTGTATGTAGGGATAATATATTTTATATTATTAGGTAAATATGCTTATATGCATGTTTGTATTTTTGTTTACTTCATTTATGCAATCCTGCTTATTGTTTTGTTAAACTTAAGAGGTATGCCGGAAAAATTGCAAGATAACAAATACTTGAATGTTTTTGTTTGTTAATAAGTGTTTGAATACACGAAGGTAAGCTAGTACATAGGAAATATAGGATTATTATTTATTAACATATATTGATATATAAACGAGCTGTGTTCGGGTTTTCTCGCAAAATAAACTCGAAGCTGTGACGCTTTGGCAACGGTTTTTTCGCGTATAAAACGGATTTTGAAATATTTTATATTAGCATATAAAAACGTATTTTTTACATACATACAAGCATACATATTTGTGTGCATTGAAACATATTTAAAAGAAATGAAATAGGATGGAGTCATGTGTAGATGTTCACGCAAGTGAGGAAAGTTCTCTGATCGCCATTCACTTGGGAGTGGCCAGAAACGATTCTTTTACACATGGCTCAAGCAGCTCACTACTTCCGGTCTTTGACCAAGTATCCTCTGGGTAGCCTAAGAACATCCGTTCGAAGGCGAGCTAAAGTGAGAAGGCAAAACATTCCCTACAAGGGTTGTGCGCTGGGCTTGGGACCCGCCACGTAAAAAATAAAACAATACCAATGAAAACGTTGAAACAGCCTCGGATGAGAGACCCCCCTTTTGATGACGACCATGGCAAACGGAATAAGGACTACGATTTGAGGGCATGCACCTGGAATGTCCGGACCCTTAATTGGGAAGGTGCCGCTGCCCAGCTGGTTGATGTCCTCGCAAAAATAAAGGCTAACATCACCGCCGTCCAAGAAATGCGATGGACGGGACAAGGACAGAGACGAGTAGGTCCTTGTGACATTTACTACAGTGGCCATATAAAGGAGCGCAAGTTTGGTGTAGGATTCGTGGTGGGAGAGAGACTCCGTCGCCGAGTACTATCATTCACTCCGGTGAATGAACGTCTAGCCACAATCCGCATCAAAGCGAGGTTCTTCCACATATCGCTGATTTGCGCCCACGCCCCGACGGAAGAGAAGGACGATGTGACCAAAGACGCCTTCTATGACCGCTTGGAGCGCGCTTATGAGAGCTGCCCCCGCCACGATGTCAAAATCGTGCTTGGCGACTTTAACGCCAGGGTGGGCAAAGAAGGTATATTTGGCACTACGGTCGGTAAATTCAGCCTCCACGACGAAACATCCCCAAATGGGTTGAGGCTGATTGACTTCGCCGGGGCCCGAAATATGGTTATCTGTAGTACTAGATTCCAGCACAAAAAAATTCATCAAGCTACCTGGCTGTCTCCGGATCGAAAAACTACCAACCAGATCGATCATGTTGTGATAGACGGAAGACACGTCTCCAGTGTTTTAGATGTGCGTGCGCTCCGAGGTCCTAACATCGACTCAGACCACTATCTTGTTGCAGCTAAGATTCGGACTCGCCTCTGTGCAGCAAAAAACGCGCGCCAACAAACACAAGGAAGGTTCGACGTCGAAAAGCTGCAATCACAACAGACTGCCGAACGATTTTCTACTCGGCTTGCACTCCTGCTCTCTGAGCGCACTAGTCAACAACTCGGTATAGGGGAACTGTGGGACGGCATTTCAAATTCCATACGTACAGCTGCAACCATTGGTTTTCGGAAAGAGCAAAAGAACAACTGGTACGACGAGGAGTGCCGTGTCGCAGCGGAGAGAAAACAGGCTGCCTACCTCGAAACGTTACGATCGACCACTACACGTGCGGGATGGGATAGATACCGAGAGTTGAAGAGGGAAGCGAGACGCATTTGCAGACAGAAGAAGAAAGAGGCCGAAATGCGTGAGTACGAAGAGCTTGATAAGCTGACCGACAGGGGTAATGCTCGAAAATTCTACGAAAAAATGCGGTGGCTTACAGAAGGTTTCAAGACCGGAGCATACTCTTGTAGAACCCCTAAAGGTGATCTAGTCACTGATGCCCAGAGCATAGTTAACTTATGGAGGGAACACTTCTCCAGCCTGCTGAATGGCAGTGAACGCACAACACCAGGAGAAGGAGAACCCGATTCCCCAATCGATGACGATGGAGCAGACGTTCCATTACCCGACCATGAAGAAGTTCGAATAGCAATTGCCCGCCTGAAGAACAACAAAGCGGCAGGGGCCGACGGATTGCCGGCCGAGCTATTCAAACACAGCGGCGAAGAACTGATAGGGAGCATGCCTCAGCTTCTTTGTAAAATATGGTCGGACGTGAGCATGCCCAACGATTGGAATTTAAGTGTGCTATGCCCAATCCATAAAAAAGGAGACCCCACAATCTGCGCCAACTACCGTGGGATTAGCCTCCTCAACATCGCATATAAGGTTCTATCGAGCGTATTGTGTGAAAGATTAAAGCCCACCGTCAACAAACTGATTGGACCTTATCAGTGTGGCTTCAGACCTGGAAAATCAACAACCGACCAGATATTCACCATGCGCCAAATCTTGGAAAAGACCCGTGAAAGGAGAATCAACACACATCACCTCTTCGTCGATTTCAAAGCTGCTTTCGACAGCACGAAAAGGAGCTGCCTTTATGCCGCGATGTCTGAATTTGGTATCCCCGCTAAACTAATACGGCTGTGTAAACTGACGTTGAGTAACACCAAAAGCTCCGTCAGGATCGGGAAGGACCTCCCCGAGCCGTTCGATACCAAACGAGGTTTCAGACAAGGCGACTCTCTATCGTGCAACTTCTTCAACCTGCTCCTGGAGAAAATAGTTCGAGCCGCAGAACTAAATAGAGAAGGTACCATCTTCTATAAGAGTGTACAGCTGCTGGCGTATGCCGATGATATTGATATCATCGGCCTTAACACCCGCGCCGTTAGTTCTGCTTTCTCCAGGCTGGACAAGAAAGCAATGCAAATGGGTCTGGCAGTGAATGAGGGCAAAACGAAATATCTCCTGTCATCAAACAAACAGTCGTCGCACTCGCGACTTGGCTCTCACGTCACTGTTGACAGTCATAACTTTGAAGTTGTAGATAATTTCGTCTATTTAGGAACCAGCATTAACACCACTAATAATGTCAGCCTGGAAATCCAACGCAGGATTGCTCTTGCCAACAGGTGCTTCTTCGGACTGAGTAGGCAATTGAAAAGTAAAGTCCTCTCTCGACGAACAAAAGCTAAACTCTATAAGTCGCTCATAATTCCCGTCCTGCTATATGGTGCAGAGGCTTGGGCGATGACAGCAACCGATGAGTCGACGTTACGAGTTTTCGAGAGAAAAATTCTGCGAAAGATTTATGGTCCTTTGCGCATTGGCCACGGCGAATATCGCATCCGATGGAACGATGAGCTGTACGAGATATATGACGACATTGACATAGTTCAGCGAATTAAAAGACAGCGGCTACGCTGGCTAGGTCATGTTGTCCGGATGGATGAAAACACTCCAGCTCTGAAAGTATTCGACGCAGTACCCGCCGGGAGAAGCAGAGGAAGAGGAAGACCTCCACTCCGTTGGAAGGACCAAGTGGAGAAGGACCTGTAGGTTTATGAGTTTGCGAGCCTGGACGTTTTGTCCCAATTCCCTTCTCCCCTCCTTTTCCTCCTTAAAGTTTCTAGCCGCTTGCTGGTACGCCTTCTATTTTGTTGTTTTAAAAATTCGCGCCCGTTTGTCTGAGTGTTGTTTGTTTTTTTTATTTGTTGAAATTGTTTATTTTATTTTGTTTCAAATTCGCGCCGTTTAATTTGTTGGTATATAAGTTATCGCGAGAAAACGACACACCCTAAAGTTATCGCTAGGAAACGACACACCCTAATTCCCGTCATAATAAGAGCCTACCACTCTGCACATGTCGCTAAGTTAGCACATTTTGCGTGAGAACATTGGCCAGATATCAAAGTAAACTAACCCCATGCACGAGGCGCAAGGTCAGCAAAACGTCAGCAGAGGAGCCACAACGCGATGCGGGTAGGTGGCTTGAGCTAAGTTAGGGATAATTATAAGCTTCACTTTATACTTGACAACTAAGCCGAGATGACGGCAAATAAAGTAATTTTGAATTCAACATTACATTTGAATAATTGGCGCCCAACGTGGGGCCCGCGAGTGAAAAGTTTAATAAAAAAATATAAAGTTCTTAACTCGACTCGTGTAACTACGACAGCTGGCTCACTTAAAATCAACAACAATCAACTACTTAGACTCAACGTGGACTTAAAGAAGAGACAACCTTTGGCCCGATCAACTAACCGGAAGAACCTGAACCTAATTTTAATCTATTCAAATCCAATGGAAGGGTAAGTGAGATGCTTTCCTTGAATAAATATAGCAATAATTGTGAATAAAATAAAGGAAAGTGACAGAACAAAAATTAATGAGTGATGGTCTGGAAGACCTTTTTAGAAATTTAAAGTTAGGAAGTCAGAAAGCAAATATGAACACAGAACAAATAAGCGAGTTAATTAAGGCGGAAGTTAGAAGTGCTTTGGCAGCACAAAGGTTGGAGTTCGATAGGAAGTTAGGAGCAATCCAAAACCAGGTGATGGGCAGCAGGCCAAAGGTAGAAAAATATCTAAAGGTATCTGTAAACCCACTAGTGACATGTGACATAACGCTTGATGCGATCAAATCACTTCCCGAATTTCATGGTCACATAGGCACATATGTGTCATGGCGCGAGGCGGCGCATAACGCTTATGAACTGTTAAAAAGGTACGATGGCAGTGAACGACACAACCAAGCAGTTACCATTTTGAGGAACAAAATTAGAGGGTCTGCCGATGCGGTCCTCTCATCGTTTAGTACTGTGGTGAATTTTAATGCCATTATAGCACGTTTAGACTTTACGTACGCGGACAAACATCCCGTATATCTTATAGAGCAGGAATTGTCTACCTTAAGACAGGGTTCTAGGTCCTGTCTGGAATTCTACGATGAGGTAGAAAAGAAGCTAACGTTACTAGCTAATAAAACTATAATGTCTTACGAGAGTAGCGTGACAGAAATTATAAACGAGAAATATAGGGCAGATGCCCTAAGAGTTTTCATTTCCGGCTTAAGGAAGCCCTTATGCGATATTCTTTTCGCTTCACGGCCGTCTGACCTTCCGTCTGCTCTTGCTTTAGCACAGGAGGTAGACTCAAACCATGAGCAGTATGCGTTCGCGGCCATGTTTGCTGCCAGGAACGTCGAGGGCAACCACATTAAAAAAAATAATAATACAATTTCAAGCCAGAACAACCATAGGACAAACACTTATGATCCACCCTCAGCTCATAAGAGCCCACACTACTATAGTAATAGGCAGTACAAACCCGGACATGCACCTCATTTTACGGAAAATCAAAGGGTAAATAACGGACGTGACAGCGACAGACTAGTTAGAGCGGAACCAATGGACGTTGATCCATCCTTATCGAAATTTAAACACCAATCGTTTGATAGAGACCGAGGTGCCTATAACGGAAACAGTAATAGAACGCAACAGGGCTATCAACAAAAACATTCAGCAAATTCTGGACGTTACACAGGACCAAAGATCCAACGTGTTAATCATCTGGAAAAGGAAGTTGAGCTACAGAGTGAATCATTGTATGGTGCAGAAGCCGAACAAGCGGCGGATGACGTAAGTTTAGATCAACTTAATTTTTTAGGGGAAGGTCCCTCCTACCCTGGATTTCAAAGTCCCTAGGAGGGAAGGAAGTGAAACTTCTTATCGATACCGGTGCGTCGAGGAGTTATATGAAACCAACACCGCCTTTAAGGACACAACATTTCAGGGACACATTCTCTGTAAAATCTATTCACGGGGTTACTTCTATCATGGAAAAATGCTACATAAAAATATTTGGCATAGTGGCAGAATTTTTCATCATACCGGACTTAACATCATTTGATGGCGTGATTGGGCTCGACATACTAAACAGGGTCCATGCGAACATTGACCTTAAATCGAACACAATAAATCATGATTTTGGTGAGGAGGAAATCTTCTTCATTTCTAGTCATGACGTAAGCCATCTTAGGCTTCAAACAAATCTAGTACCAATAGACGTTAGGGAAGATTTTTCTAGGATGACCAAATGGATGAATGGGGTTTTTGCTGACCCCAATGAGGCACTACCGTACAATACAAAAGTGATAGCAACAATTCGCACGGAGGACGAAACACCAGTTTACTCAAGATTATACCCGTACCCACTGAGTGTAGCGGGTTTCGTGGACAAAGAAATCAAGGACTTGTTAGCAAATGGAGTTATCCGGCCATCAAGACCACCGTTTATCAACTCTATATGGGTGGTAAAGAAAAAGGGGGTAGACGAAAACGGACAGGCGAAGCAGAGATTAGTTATTGATTTTCGGAAGCTCAATGAAAAAACTATCGGTGATAAATACCCAATTCCTGACATAACAGGAAATCTTTCCAATTTGGGTGGTAGTAAATACTTCACCACTTTGGACTTAAAATCTGGTTTCCATCAGATTAAACTATTGGAGCGTGATAGGGGAAAAACAGCTTTCTCTGTCAAGAATGGCAAGTATGAATTTTGCCGGTTACCTTTTGGATTAAAAAACGCGCCGAGCATCTTTCAACGCGCCATAGACGACGTGTTAAGAGAGCATATTGGGAAAAGCTGTTTTGTCTATGGAGACGATGTTATTATTTAGGGCCAACATGAGAGAGTCGGTTGAAAAATCCAAATTTTTTAGGACTGAGGTCGAATACCTGGGGTTCTTGGTTTCACAAGGAGGAATAAAAACGTGTCCAGACAAAGTCGACACAATACGAAGTTTCCCTGAGCCCACCACTCTAAGGGGACTCAGATCATTCCTAGGTTTAGTGGGTTATTATAGATGTGTTATAAGGGATTTCGCTAGAATATCAAAACCATTGTCGAGCATCATGAGAGACGAATACGGTCGAGTTACTGCGTCCCAATCAAAAAAAATCAGAATTGATTTGACGGATGAACAGAAAAAGACCTTCGAAACAATTAAAGAAATTTTAGCGTCAGAGGATGTAACCCTGACATTTCCAGATTTTAACAAACCATTTGACCTAACTACAGACGCGTCGGCTCATGCTATAGGCGCCGTCCTCTCTCAGGAGGGCAAACCGATTACCATGATTTCTCGCACTTTGTCCGGGAGCGAGCAGCATTACGCTACCAATGAAAGGGAATTGTTAGCTAATGTATGGGCATTGAAAGCTCTTAGAAACTACCTATATGGCGTATCAAAACTTAATGTTTATATTGACCACCAGCCGCTGACCTTTGCAGTTTCGGATAGGAATCCTAATTCGAAAATTAAAAGATGGAAGGCCTTCATAGACGAATGCAACGCAAAGCTAATCTACAAACCAGGAAAGGAAAATGTGGTGGCAGACGCTCTATCTATGCAACATATAAATGCTTTAGATAACACGAGCGTCGAGACAATTCATAGCGAGGAATCATCAACCCATACAATTGAAAGATCGGAAAAACCGGTAAATTGCTTCCGCAACCAGATTATTGTGGAGGTAGATACAGAACCTCAAAGAAAAACTTTTATAATTTTTGGAAAAAGGACAAGGCATATCATTTCTTACCGAGAAAAAAAGGATTTCTTAAAACTTTTACAGGAGGCCGTAAACACAATAGCAGTAAACGCAATACACTGCGATCTGCATGCACTTGCACAGTTTCAACACGAACTGGTCGAAATGTTTCCAACAGTTAAATTCAGACATACGGAGAAATTCGTTAACGACATTACGAATCCGAATGAGCAGCAGGAAATTATCGCTGCTGAACATAAGAGAGCGCATCGAGCAGCGCAGGAGAACACAAAAGAAATTCTAGAGGATTATTTCTTTCCAAAAATGGAGAAAAAAGTTAAACAATTTGTCTGAAATTGTCGAACTTGCTCGCGGGCGAAGTATGATCGGCACCCAAAGAAGCAGCTTATTGCTCAAACGCCCATACCAACATATTGTGGAGAAATTCTTCACATTGACATATTTTCTACCGGGTCCAAGTGCATCGACAAGTTTTCAAAATTTGAGATAGTACAGTCGTTGAAATCAAGAACGATAGTAGATGTCAAACCACAGCTCCTTCAGTTACTCAACATGTTTTTCGGTATTCGAATAGTTTATTGCGACAATGAGAAGTCGCTGAATTCACACAGCATCAAAGCTACATTAAAGAATCATTTCAATATCGACATTGCGAATGCTCCACCACTACATAGTACATCAAATGGTCAGGTGGAGCGATTCCATAGCACACTAATGGAAATAGCACGATGCCTTAAACTTGACAAAAATCTTGATGATGTTGAGGAAATTGTCCTTTTAGCTACGATTGAGTTTAACAGGTCCATTCACACAGTAACGGGGATGAAGCCCCTTACCGTATTTCGTTCAATTAAAGATGACAACCAAATACCATGCCGCTTAAGAAACGCACAGGAAAGAAAACTAACAACTCATAATAAGAACAGGCAGGATAGGGAGTTCCTTGTTGGAGAAAAAGTACTTGTTAAAAATAACAGGAGACTAGGCAATAAGCTTACGCCTCTTTATCCTGAGGAAGAGGTGGAAAAGGACTTGGGTACAACAGTTTTAATAAAAGGGAGGAGGGTCCATAAGGACAACCTTCGTTAAACTTAATCTAGAACCTAGGTGTTTCTAATGATAAACAATTAACAAAAAAGTTTCATATATGTTTTTAGGATTTTCATAACTTTGGCCATACCAATATCGGCAACGACAGGAAGGTTAATCGATTATACCAATGCAAGGTACATTCCGGTGGTCGGTGAGGACCTTGTAATTTGGGAGAATTCAGGACACATCAAGCATGTTACCAACTTGATACTTTACGAATTACTGAGAGACGGGACAATTAATGCCACAGACCACTTTCCTCAGTCACATATGAGGAAGTTACTAGACGCGGACATAAACCAGATAAGTCGACTTATACAAATGATAAACGCTCACCACAGACAGACGAGAAGCCTGAATGCCCTAGGGACAGTCCTGAAATACATTACTGGAACTCCTGACCATGACGACTTCAATAGATTAATGAACACAGAAGAACAGCTAATTAACTCGCAGGACAAACAGTTTACCATAAACACTCAAGTACAGAAAGAAATCAATAACCTTACCATTACAGTAAATAAAATCCTGAAGTTAACAAAAGAAAGAGAAATAAACACCGGGCACCTTTATGACCTACTTCTGGCTAGAAACAGAGCAATTATTACGGAATTAAATAACATTATAACAGCTGTCACTTTCGCCAAAATTGGGGTCTTAAGTCCCATTCTCTTAGACAGTAACGAAATAAATTTCATAAGAGAAGACGAGCACTTCACTGACCTTACCGTGGCCGATGTTATGGCAGTAGCTAGAATTAAGATATTACAGTATAATAACATAATTTACTTTTTAATAAGATATCCGATTCCTATGTTTAGATGTAAGAAAATTAGTATTTTACCAGTAGCTCGTGGCCACCAAATTCTGCACCTTGAAGAATCCATCTTAGCCAAGTGTTATAACCATACCGTAGCCGTAAAGAACTGCAGCGACACAACACCAACGTTTTGCTTACCATCTCCGACTACATCATGCGCTCTGCAACTAATGACTCGCAACGCCGCTAATTGCAGTACAACATTTAACAACCTCACACCAATTTCACCGATAAGTAACGACCTTGTTGTTGTTTAGTTGGAGCTTGTCTTTTATTGCGCTTAGTGCTCTCTTGCAGTTGTGTACTGTGCATGTATGTAGTCTGATTTATTAATGACGAGCTTGTTTAGAATTACACTATGTCCATAGTTCTGCTGGTTCCAACCTCCCAATTCTTTTATTCTTGTCGCCGCAATAGCTGCTGTTTTTTGAATAAAAATATCCATTGGTAGTTGAGCGCATCAGTCGGACATGACCTGATTGCACCAGTAACACCCGCACATGCTGCTCTTTGTATACCATTTAATTTTTTAATGTTATATTGTTTGTTCAGCGCTGGCCACCATACCAGAGCTCCATATGTAAGTATAGGTCTTATGACCGCCGTATACATCCACATGACTATACTTGGTTTGAGGCCCCAATTCTTGTTGACGATTCTCTTACAAGTATAGTAAGCCAAGTATGCTTTGTTTACTCTTTTTTCTATATTTATTTTCCAGAAAAATTTGGTGTCAATCTCCACCCCCAAGTATTTAGCTGTGGGGGATAGACTGAGTGTTGTACCGTTTAGTACCGGAAGTTGAAATTGAGGTATTTTGGTTCTGCTTGTGAATAGCATCAGTTCTGTTTTGTTCGGGTTAACTCCTAGTCCATTGTTTTTAGGCCATAGGTTTAACCTTCGAAGTGCTCTTTCCATAATCTCGCTGACTGTTGAAGGAAACATGCCTGATACCAGCAACACTATATCGCCTGCATACGCCACTGCTTTCACTCCTCCACCGTTTAGTTGGAGGAGTATTTCGTTCAGCGCTACAACCCATAGGAGCGGAGAGAGGACCCCTCCTTGAGGCGTCCCTCTACTCACATAGCTTGTTTGTATTGCAGCGCCGTTTGAAGCTATAATCTTCCTATTCTCAAGCATCGATAGTATCCATCTGCACACAGTAATCATCTATGCCACCATGTGCCAGAGAGTTAATTATCGCATTTACTTCTATGTTATAGAAGGCGCCCTCTATGTCTAGAAAAGCAGCCATGGTGTATTGTTTGTGGTGTAGTGATTTTTCAATTACACTTATCACCTCATGAGTTTCGGTTGATCGGCCCTTTATGTACGCATGTTGGGACTTCAATAACTTCTCCGCCATTATTGTTCTTACGCGTAGATCTATTAGCCTTTCCAGTACCTTCAGCATAAAGGAGGTAAGGCTTATAGGCCTAAAGTCCTTGGCATTTTCGTGTGTTCTTCTGCCAGGTTTTGGAAGGAACACAACTTTACTTCTTTTCCAACTTCTTGGGATGTAGGATAATAGAATGCTAGCTTTGTATATATTTTCAAGTCTTTGAACCATTGGTTCTACCAGTTTTTGCAACATTATGGGCATAATCCCGTCAGGACCTGCCGCTTTATGTGGTGCAAAACTATTTATGGCATACTTGATTTTGCTTTGTCAATTATTTGGCTTTGATAATCAGCTGCGTTCAACGGTGGTTCTGATTGAACCCTCGTTGAAGGTGTTTGCTGACTCCCGGGGAAGTGTGTTGTAATTAGTACCTCCAGAGACTCTTTTGCCGAGGAGGTCCAATCACTTCGCTCCGTCCTAATGTAGGCAGTGTTAATATGATCTTTGGATAGCATTTTGCCCAGCCTAGCGGTTTCTCTGCAACTTTCTATCGATGTGCAGAAAGATCGCCAAGAGTCGTTTTTAGCTTTCCTGACTGCTTTTTTGTATCTTTTCATAATATCTTTATATGGCTGCCATATTTTGGTTCTAAAACTCTCATTGAAAGTTTTCCTTAGTTGTGTTCTCAAATTCTTGAGTTCACTGTTCCACCAAGGGAGAGACTTTCTCTTTTTCAAAACTGTTAGCGGAGTAGATTTATTGAAAGTTGTGGTTAAGATTTTTTCCAACTTCTCTACTTCTGAATCTAGTTCTTGAGGATTTCTGATACTCTTATTGCCTCTCTTTTCGAGGCATTTTGTTGCTATTCTGGTATATTTTTCCCATGCTGTTCTTCTAGGGTTCCGGTATGTGAGAGGAGCACTGTACCTCCCGCGGATGCTGAAGAGTATCCAGGAGTGATCCGACATGGAAGGCTCATCGGATACCCTCCAGTTATCCACAACGAGACTGTCTGTGTCTGTTGATAGCGTGAGGTCAAGCACTTCCTCCCACCCGGAAACCTATCAGAGCTTGGAAAAATAAAAGTTGGCTTATCGCCCTTGTTGCATATACTTAGATTACTATTTAGAATATACTGCAAGAGTGACTCACCATACGGTGTTTATGCTGGAGCTACCCCATACGGTGTGCCTTGCGTTTGCATCACACCCTATTAGGACATCTTCTTTCCTGTTCTCCTCTACTAGTCTGGTGAGCGGGGTCGGTGGTATGTCTTCGTCATGGGCCAAGTAGACCGAGACTAAGAAGAAGGGCTTTTCCTTCTGTTCCACCTTTACCTCTATGATATCTGCTGTGCTGTAATTAGGACAGAGAAATGCATTTATACTTTTATTGATAAGAATGCATGCCCTAGGTTTACCTTTGTTCCGTGTGTAAAACAGGTTATAGTTGCTGCTGTTTAGCCCTTTAATGTTGTCTTCTTTGACCCAGGGCTCCTGTATTAGGCTGATGTCGATGCTCCCCTCGTTCATAAGGGTTATCAGATTCGCTGTAGCACTCTTCGAGTGCTGCAGGTTTATCTGTACGCATCTAAGGTTGTTATTGGGCATCTCGGGTTTCTTCGATGCCCACATTCCTTAGCAACTGGCTGGCGTCGTCGACCTCTTCCGTGTCGTCTTCGTCAGCCGCTTTGTCGCCTTGGAAGATTTTCAACCACGCCTTGCGAATACCGAAGCTGATTTTGTAGTCAGTCTTCTTGAGAGCCTCAATGGACTCATCGCAAATGGCCACTAGTATTGGTCT
Source organism: Bactrocera neohumeralis (assembly GCF_024586455.1). Lineage (NCBI taxonomy): Eukaryota > Metazoa > Arthropoda > Insecta > Diptera > Tephritidae > Bactrocera > Bactrocera neohumeralis. Next base: position 21,655,091 of record NW_026089623.1, read on the forward strand.
GCTGGCTTTATTTGGTTTTTCCTCCTTTATCAGCTGCCACTCATCTATACCAGGTATAGATTTGTTCTGCAGCTTGATACACCTCAGGAGTTTTTCGCCTGGCTCCTCTAGTGGGGTAACCAAATGCGAGCACGAGGTCTTTTTGGAATGTCCCTGGCGGGTATAAGCCTCAATTGGAGGCCTACAAAGGCGTTGCTGATTTTAGCGACACTACCCGTCAGGAAATCCAGGGAGGTCTGGTCCGCGCACTTGATGACCCTGTAGCCCCTGAGGGTCTCAGAGGAGTCAAACTCCGGGTGAGGACCCGCCGGATTGTCGAGTACATAGCTTAGCACCATACTTGACAATCTGACGTCGATCTCCACCCATATTTCCTGTACCGTGCTCGGTGAGGAGGAATTCCCATCTAGGCTATCTCTGGCTACATCGCAGAAATGCCTTGCCGGTGTTGCGCTGCTCTGTTCGCCTTCACTCCGCCTCGGTTTTTTAGGCAGAGTTTCGGGTGTTTCTGTCGTAGAGCGATTCCTTTTTTGTGAAGTGCTCTCCTGTCTGTTCTCTACTAGAGGTTCTGATTGCTTCCTTTTCAGGTAGCTTTCATATTCCTCCACTATTGCTTTGAGGCGCTTTGTTTCTGCCTCATCAACTGGGGTGCAGGCTGCCTGGTCTTTGGCTATCTTCCCTAGAATGAAGACTGCCCTCTGGTACCGGTTTTTCCTCAGTTGATTCTAGGATTTTTTGCGCTTCTTTTTGATTTCCCCTTTGGCCGCCAGTGCACTTTGGTTGGTGCTCATGGCAGCTTTGGAGGTGGACGCTTCCTCCCTTATGTTCGCTGTTGTCACTGCTGTATCTGCCTGTATACTTAGGTTGGTATGTCCGGCAGTACTTTTACTCGTCTCCTGGCTGGACATGTCGCTAAGTTAGCACATTTTGCGTGAGAACATTGGCCAGACATCAAAGTAAACTAACACCATGCACAAGGCGCAAGGTCAGCAAAACGTCAGCAGAGGAGCCACAACGCGATGCGGGATAATTATAAGCTTCACTTTATACTTGACAACTAAGCCGAGATGACGGCAAATAAAGTAATTTTGAATTGAACATTAGATTTGAATAATTTATATATTTGTTTTACTGCTGGAACTCGCGCACAGTGTTTTCTGGTTTTGTTTTCTTGCACATTTAGAACTTTGACTCTTTGTTTTTGTAATATTTTCGAATTTGTTTTTCTAATACTTTTCCTGCTTCTAATAGCACTTGGCACGAAGTAAATAAACAAATATCAATTCAAATCAAAAATTTTTGTTGTTTTTTGTTTAGAAGTGTAAATTTAAACCATCGGTGATTCTATTTTATTATCCATAGCATTGTATGGATATATATACATTAGGGTGCTTCAAAAAAATTTTTTGAATTTTTTTTCAACTCTTACCCCCTCAAATTGTTAGTGATTAATAAAACAAAAATTCCTCCCTCAAGCCAGGACCTGTAGTTTAACTCTAAGGGGTCGCTGTTTTTTTTTTTAGTTTCAAACACGTTTACCATAGGTATTTTCGTTTTTTCACAAAAACTAAAATTTCACCAACTAATTTTCGTTCTTAAAAATAACCATCACACACATAAATTTTGTTTTTATTTTCACAATTTCATTAGAGGAATTATAATTTTTATAATTAAAAATGTTAAAAAATTTAATGTTAATAAAAATAAGTGTCGATACACGGGGCAGCGAGAATCCTATTTAGACTTGCTGGAGCTGGCGATCGAGTTTTCGCGGATGGAGGTCGAAAAAGTATAATCGCGGTAGAGTAGAGGTGTTGACGCTGCGCAGTGTCTTAGCGAATGTATACTCGTAGTATATGATCGAATTGTATGTGTCGAGTTGAGTGCGCTTTCCTTTTTTGTCCATCCCTTCGATGAGTGGGTTGATGAACAGCAGTGGTGAATTGAGCTGTGTTTTAATAGGGTGCGCCAGTTTCCCCGAGTAGAGTGGAGGGAGGCTTAACTCATTTAACTCTCATCGAGACCCTCGGGTCTGGCCAGGCATATTTTGTTATACTCTCGCAACAATGTTGCTAAGGAGAGTAATATAGTTTTGTTCACATAACGGTTGTTTGTAAGTCCTAAAACTAAAAGAGTCAGATATAGGGTTATATATACCAAAGTGATCAGGGTGACGAGTAGAGTCGAAATCCGGATGTCTGTCTGTCCGTCCGTCCGTCTGTCCGTCCATCCGTCCGTGCAAGCTGTAACTTGAGTAAAAATTGAGATATCATGATGAAACTTGGTACACGTATTCCTTGGCTCCATAAGAAGGTTAAGTTCGAAGATGGGCAAAATCGGCCCACTGCCACGCCCACAAAATGGCGGAAACCGAAAACTTATAAAGTGTCATAACTAAGCCATAAATAAAGATATTAAAGTGAAATTTGGCACAAAGGATCGCATTAGGGAGGGGCATATTTGGACGCAGTTTTTTTGGAAAAGTGGGCATGGCCCCGCCCCCTACTAAGTTTTCTGTACGTATCTCGGAAACTACTATAGCTATGTCAACGAAACTCTACAGAGCCGTTTTTTTCAGGCATTTCCATATACAGTTCAAAAATAGAAGAAATCGGATAATAACCACGCCCACCTCCCATACAAAGGTTATGTTGAAAATCACTAAAAGGGCGTTAACCGACTAACAAAAAACGTCAGAAACACTAAATTTTACGGAAGAAATTGCAGAAGGAAGCTGCACCCAGGCTTTTTTTAAAAATTGAAAAAGGGCGTGGCCTCGCCCACTTATGGACCAAAAACCATATCTCAGGAACTACTATACCGATTTCAATCAAATTCGGTATATAATATTTTCTTAACACCCTGATGACATGTACGAAATATAGGCGAAATCGGTTCACAACCACGCCTTCTTCCAATATGACGCTATTTTGAATTCCATCTGTTGCCTTCTCTGTATAAAATATAGTACATTAGGAACCAATGATGACAGCGGAATAAAACTTTACAAAAATACGGTATTTGAAAAATATGTAAATGACGTATAATGAAATCTCGATTATCACTTTATCATGCGGGAGTATAAAATGTTCGGTGACACCCGAACTTAGCCCTTCCTTACTTGTTTTTAAATGTTATTTAAATATATTTAGAGTGTAGCAAACGACGTGCGCTTCCAGGTAGCTTCCTAGAATTTTATTGTCTATAGAATTCAGAAAAAAATTCAAGGATATCGTATCGAAAAGGACACCAATGGTGCTTGGCTAGACCCCATATATTTTGTATGAAAATATATGAACTTTGGTAAGTTTCTATCACTTCGCACGGTTGATTTATATGTTTTCATATTCGTTACATGTCCAAATTGGTTTGTATGTTTATCTAGGTCAAACACTTTAGCCGCTAGAGCGTTTTAAAAGGTTAAGAAAAATGTAATTTTTCTCAAAATGTTACATCTTTTGTGAACGCTATTGCCACGCCAAGCGTGAACAAGGCAGTCAATTTGATTTCAACCTAATCGAGAGGTAAAAAATTTTAAAAATGTATCTATATTGTACATATGTATATGAGCGTAAATACAACACGTATTTCCATACAAATGTATGTACTAAATAACTAATATCCGGATTTTCGAACGCCCGGCTGAATTTACTCTATATGATTGGTTTTACACCTTAAAGTATTTACTTGGTTTTGATTCTTGCAAGTTGCAAGAGTAGTCAAGTTCCACCTTTCCTTACTTGTTTATATTACTTTTGATTTACACATGGAGTGAAGTCTGTCGGATGTTCGAAATACCTAATATTAGTTGAATATATTAGGTCACAACGAAGGAGCGAGTACAGAGGCATGAAATGTTGAGGTCGGCAACACCCCGGATTTCGAAGGGAATTTCCTTCCCTTATCGGTATTTATCAAAATATTAAAAGTACATAGTACTATAAACCTAAAACTAAAGAAAAAGTTTTAATATAACAAGTTGGGAAGGCCTAAATGGAACCGAAAGTTCTTGGAACTGGCAGGATTTAAAGCCACACTAAGTAGCTTTGTGTGTAAAATGTTAGAATGTAAAATAGGGTCGGTAAGCAATTTTATATAAACATATATTATACTGGCGGACCCGGTCACGCGTTGCTGTGGCTAAATTTTTTGTTATATTACATTGTAGTAAACTCTTCACGGGGAACAGTTACCCCTTAATATAATGAAATTAGACGGAAACGTTAAAGCTGGTATAAGAATCCACTGGATTGGAAGTACTTTTAATGCGATTGAACAAAATTTTCATATTATGGGATTTTGTAAAAGAATTAATTAAAAAATTTTTTTTTGTTCTTTAAATTTCTAACAAATAGTTAAAAATCTTTAAGAATATAATTCAATATATTTAATCTCAATTTAATCTAGGTCTAATTGGTGAACAATATTTTTGAACATGCAACATATAGTTGACCATGAGAAAAACATGGATTTTCCAAATCTGCATATTCGGAAAAATACTCTGAGTCAATTAATTTTTTCCCTCAAGAACAGTGCACAAATTATCTGGCAGTTTAATGCTGTTAAAACGCTTGCGTCGTGTCTCTCTGTTTCGCGCGTTGTTGAGGTTACATATTTTCGGTGGCATTCGACTTAAAATGATAATTTCCATGTTTAAATATTAAATAACTGAAAAACATGCTATTATAACACATTGAAATGAGGAGTGCAAAATAATTTTTAATAGAATGAATAGAATAATGAAAATAAAAAATTGGTAAATACATTTTTGTAAATCGATTAACTATCATTAATAAATAAATCAATAACATAAGAAGCAACCGGAAAATAAATAGCTCGATAACCAAATTTAGTTACATATATCCTGGAGCCTTAGCACTTCTTATCATAAAAATTCATACATATGTCATACATTGTGATTTTATGTATAGCAAATTTAATAATATAACTATGTGATAATACTTACATGTACATATTTTAATTAAACATTTTTGAACAATCAAGCATTAATAATTTAAAAGCTAGTATAATTTCACTGTATTATCTTCACTATAAAAAATTTAATTTACATTTCAGTCTAACTACCACATGGCCGGTTATGCTATCATTAGAAATTGAAAAAGTAAGAATAATTGAATATTTTATTCCAAATTATTTTTCTATTGATAGCATAGCTTACATTTTAATTTATAATAGCAATATTATTTTATTTCAAATTCTTTGTCTATTATTTGGCAATCACAATTATCCGTTAGCTCCAAAATATTGTAACAGATGACGTTAACTGTTGGGTGGAAATACCCGTGACCGGACAGCATCTGTGTTATGTAATAATTTACCTCGCCGTGTTTTCTATTGTACCACATCTCTATTTCTTTAATCAGTTTGGCGGTCCATCTTCCTTTGCTCTCCCTTGTCCACCGATCTTGCCAAAGTTCAAAAGTTTGCTTCCTCGCCTGTTGTCTTGTGACCATCTGAATTTCTATTCCGTCTTTCTTCCATAGCCACAGTTGTCTTCTCTCCTTTGCGAGAAGGTCTATTGAGATGACGCCGCTTATCACTAGCACTGCGGGTTCGGATACAGTGCGGTACGCCGAGGCGACTCTTAGGGCTGCTGTCCTCTACACTTTAACAAGCACTTTCCTCCTATGTTCTACCTTTAATGTATCGGCCCATAATTCGCTCCCGTATAATAGCACTGACTGTGTTGTGTCCATAAGCAATTTCCTTCTGCTTGCTAGTGGGCCTCCGGTGTTTGCTGTAAGTCCTGATAGCGACATGGTTATATTGGCTGACTTTTTTGCAGCATGTTGTATTTGAGCCCAGTACGTTAATTTGTTGTCCATTCTAATTCCTAGGTACTTTAGGGTTTTCGTCGTTTGAATAGTTTCTGAATGAACTTGCATGTTTACCTCCAGCGGGATGTGTTTCCTAGTGAGCAGGATCAGTTCTGTTTTTTCTGCAGCTAGGCTGAGGCCGTGTGAGTTCAACCATGTCTGTGTTCGCAGCATAACTTGTGTCAGTCTGCGCCTGGCCATGTCGGTGTTAGGCGCGGTTATGACGGCGGCGATGTAGTCTGCATAGCCAACGAGGTAGCAATCGTCAGGCATTTCAACGTTTAAAATTCCGTCGTAGCTGGCGTTCCATAGATTTGTATTGATCCCTGCGCTGCTCCAGAGGATATTTCCTTACTTTGTGGGTCGTACAGTAGTTTCCTGTCTTTAAGATAGCTTCGTATCATTTTCATTAAGGCGTTTTGAAGCGGCTTTCTAGAGCGTCGATCATATTTGCCCATTTTGCGCTATTAAATGCATTTCTTATGTTAATTGTTGCAAGGAGGACTATTGGCCTCGAGAAGTTATTATTTCGATGAGCTTCCTCGACGCTGCGTACGACGTCTTCCACAGCTCCGATGGGGGACCTGCTTGGTCTGAAGATATGTTGTCGCTCCGATAGGCCTCCAGCATCGTTTATGACGGCTATGATGCGGGGTTTCAACAGTCTTTCTAGTAGCTTTCCTGCTGTATCTGGCATGCATAGTGGTCGGTATGCTGATGGTGTTCCTGGGTCTCCTTTGCTTTTGCTTATTAGGGTCAGATGCTGCCTCTTCCATATTTCTGGGAAAATGCCCTCGTTCAGACATGCGTTATACATGGATAGCATTAAGTGCGGGCGTTACGTAGCGCTTAGCTTTAACCCTTCCATTGGTATCCCATCAGGCCCAGGGGCTTTTTTGGTCTTTAGAGTGTTTGCTGCCGGGTTCATTTCCTCCAACCCACGGATTTTTGTTTATATCGTTACGTAGCTCTTCCCATTTATCTTTCTTTGGCTTTGTTATTGCGTCTTTTAGCTCAGTTTTTGCAGCTTTATATTCCTTATGCTCTTCCATTCCGTTTCTTCCTCTTCTTTTGGTTCTTTTATATCGTCGTCTTTTGCGCAGGCAAGTTTATCGAAGATTTCGGAATTCGTCCGTCCACCAGTAAACTGCTTTCTTTGGGTGTCCGCCTTTTATTTTGGGCATTGCTACTTTACATGCCTCAGTGATGGTGCTCAGAGTAGCTTGGACAATCAGCCTAGCTGTGCTACTTGCGTGCTATTTTGGTGAGTTTTCATCTATGGCTGCGAGGAGCTTTTCTGAGTCTAGCTTGGAAGCGTTCCATTTACGTGTTCCTCATCTTTTCGTCGTTGCTGGATTTTTATCTGGGCTTAAGAGGTAGGATATGTATTGGTGGTCGCTTCCAGTATAGTCTTCCAAAACTTTCTCCTCGCGCAGCTGGCTTGTGAATCCTTGTCGTGCAGCATCCTTTATAGCATCGTGCTTTGCTTGGAAGTCTGTGATAGGGTCGCTTGGTGTCAGGTAACAACTTATTACCGTGATGATTTCATTTTCTAACCAGACAAACCCGTTTCCTCTCCCGCTGTTTGTTTTTTTTGGAACTACTCCTTTCCATTGCTTTTGCGGTGATGTCTTCCAGCCATGTTCCATCTTTCGCAATACGACTCGCACGACCGAGACCCTGGGATGTGATCTGTTTGGGTATGCTTCTCTTCTATGCTGAGGCAACAGCTCGGTGAATTTTTGCATTGTTTCAGCTTGCGCCCTTTGCATTCACATTGTAAGTGGCCGAAGTCGAAGCATCTGTAACATTTTTTGACTTCCTACTTAAACTTCATTCTGCAGTTGATCCATCCTATTTTTATGTGACCTACCTTTAGTAGCCTGTTTGCGCTATCGGCTGTCAGCGTCACATATGCGAGTATTTGTTCGCGAGTATTTGGAGCGCTGGTCCTCACTGTGATTTCTTCATCTGATTGCTCTAGCAGACGTCTTACGGAGGTCGCAACTTCTGCTGCGTTGAATTAGGAGTCGAGGTCTTGGATCTCAATTGTGGCTTTCTGCTTTAACTCGCTTACAGAAGCTATATCACGTAGATTGTTCGTGAGAGCATTTCGGAGCTCTGGTTTCGGTTTTTCTCCTTTCTTCAGTTCTAGGAGCCGGGCACCTAATTTTGTTTTCCGTATTGCTCAGACTTCCCGGTCTGTCATGACGTGTTGCCGTATGTTTGGAGGCACCTCCGCATAGCTGCGGCCTTCTGCCGGTTTGGTTATCACTGCTTCTGGTCGAAGTCTGGTTCTAGGTACGCGTTTCTGCTTCTGGGACTTGGCAATCGTTTTGCCTGCTTTTTCCTTTTACTACGTGCCACACAGTATTTCCGGGTCCTCGCCCCCTTTTTTCTAACTCCTGTTCTATTGGACTGGAGGATGGAGTCATGTGTAGAAGTTCACGCAAGTGAGGAAAGTTCTTTTATCGCCATTCACTTGGGAGTGGCCAGAAACGATTCTTTTACACACGGCTCAAGCAGCTCACTACTTCCGGTCTTTGACCAAGTATCCTCTGGGTAGCCTAAGAACATCCGTTCGAAGGCGAGCTAATGTGAGAAGGCGAAACATTCCCTACATAGGGTTGTGCGCTGGGTTTGGGACCCGCCACGAAAAAAGCACCCCCAGTGAAAAGCTATAACCAGCCTCGGATGAGAGACTCCCCTTTTGATGACGACCATGGCAAACGAATTAAGGACTACGAATTGAGGGTATTTATTAGAATACGAAATTTCTTTTGAGCACACGCTTATACTCCTTTCAAATCTCGTTTCTTCACCAAACTTTCAAACATCACTTTCAACTTTAAATTTCAAACTTTTCCTTTTGCGCTCTTGTTGAGCTATATAGGCTTTATTACTTATCACTTCATTTTGCAAATTTTACAATGTCTTCTTACAGTGAATTATATATTTTTACACTTTACGCTAATTTAGATGTTAATTAATGTATCCACAGATTTTAGAAATAGAGCGTTGGGATAATTAAACACGTTTTAGGTTATAGCACTGAATAAACCTTCTTTGATGCAAATTAGCACACTACACCAATTTCTTTCGCATATAGCGATACTAAAAGTTAAATGTCACCAAACCAAAGTTAAATGTATATAAACCGGATAAAAGCCGAATAAAAAACGAATAATCTCTATATATAATGACCGGATGGTGCAAAGGATGCAAAGTTAAAAAAATGTTCAAATAGACGTTGCGGTGCGCGTGTGTATCGGCGTGCGTGACTTCTAGAACTGTGTAGAACAAAAGCCGGCACAGCGTCACCTTCTCTTGGGTATAAAATGAAAAACGGAACAAAAACAGTTTGATGTGGAGAGTGTTGTATTCAATGCTGCTTTTTTTCCTGATTGGTATGTTGGTGTGGAGAATGGGGTATTCAATGCTGCCTTTTAGTTAAGTTAGTTCGGGCGACTGGAGTTCATTTCGACATCCCGGCCCCCCTAGGTGAAAACTAGCCTAGTAGACGCTGTAGTGCCTGTAGCGTAGCTACAACGCCGCTCAGGCCGGTGGGGTGGTGAGGTTGTGGCCTTGGCTGGTTGCGCATGGATGTCGTATTGAGTGGGCGCCAGGACCATCCAGCTTCTGGATGTCGTGCCACACGGTTGGGCTGCGATCGTCGGGTGGCCGTACGGCGGCGGAGGACAGTTGGTGAGCCAGGATGTCCGGCGTTCCGGTGGAGTAAGGTATGATGCGGTCTTTCACACAACCGGCACAAGGTGTCAGATTCGCTTTCAAGTGTGGCGTGTGACTGGGCCAAGCAGTTTAAACAATGCCCATGTGCCTGTGCCACCTTCTGACGTTGTACGGGTAACATTCCCTTGAAAATAGAGCAATGCTGCAGCCTATGTGAACGGCAACAGAGCGGACATCTGGTGCGATGCGGTTTCGGAGGCGCCGGCGTCGGTGCTGCGCGTGTTGAGCTTCGTGCCACGGTTGGCGCCGTTGCTGCCGTGATGGTTCGGGGCGCTGCTACTGGAACAGTTCTAGAGCGAGGCACAGTAACAGCCGAACGGAGAGTTGGCGTGGGGGTTACAGGTGTATCGGCGTCCATATCAATCCACCATGTGAGAAGAAAGAGAAAATCGTAATGATTATAATTTGATTGCCTGTAAGCGTGCATGAACAGGGTGCCACGTTAAGGGGCATGACTAAATGATCGTCCGTCTATGGGGTTGCGATATGTATGTAGGTCTACGTTTGTCTTACGGCTTGAAGCTTATTGTAATTATCTTTGCGGTTTTTCTTAATGGCATTATTAATTTTTTTTCTTTTTCCCGTCTTTTCGGATCGGTTTAGGAATGGTTATTATTTACGTTTTCGTAAGTGGCGGCAGTTGGTAAGAAACATAATTTGACAAGCGGCCGGGTTAGCGTTCCATTTTGCGTACGGAGATCAACCACCCGGATGTGACCGTCTGAACCGTAGTGAAGTTTCTCTATGCGGCAAAGCCGCCATTCGGTGGGAGGGAGACAATCGTCGTGAACTAGGACATCCAAGCATTGGAGCCTGTTCTGGGATTTTCCATTTATACCTTTTGTGAAGGTCTTTTAAATACTCTTCTTTCCATCGGCGGCTGAAATTATGATGGAGAATTTTAATTCGTTCCCATCTGTTTAGTAAGGACGGCGACTCCATGCCTGGCTCAGGTGTGGCCAGAATGGGCGCTCCTTTAAGAAAATGCCCTGGGGTAAGGGCAGCAAAGTCGGAGGGGTCTTGCGAGAGTGCAGCGAGAGGCCGTGAGTTGAGAACGGCTTCGATTCTGGTTAACAATGTCGTGAATTCTTCATAATTGAATTTGAGGTTGCCAGCGAGCTTCTTGAAATGAGATTTAAAGCCCTTTACCGCTGATTCCCATAAACCACCCATATGAGGAGCGCTTGGGGGGATGAATTTCCAGTTTATACCTTGAGGGGCGTATTTTTAAACAATGTCAGGTGAGACTTGTTTAATGAACTCCACAAACCGTTTCTCTGTAGCTCTTTGGGCTCCAATAAATGTTTTGCCATTATCGCTCATGATTTTTGAAGGAAAACCACGTCTTGCGATGAAGCGAGCAAATGCGGCAAGAAAAGTCTCCCTTGTCAGATTAGTACATAGCTCCAGGTGTACTGCTTTTGTTGTGAAACAGACAAAAACAGCCACATAGCCTTTCATGAGGGTAGGACATCTTAGCATGGAAGCCTTTATCTGAAAAGGACCAGCAAAATCTACACCTGTAGTGGTAAAAGGCGGAGCAAAGTTGCAGCGTTCCGGTGGAAGTGCTGCCATAAACTGTGTTCGCATTTTCTGTTTATGCATAGTGCATATCTTGCACATGAAAATGCATTTCTTGATTTAGGGCTTCAGACGTGGAATGTAATATTCCTGTCGTACCACATGCTGCATGAGACGGTTTTCGGCGTGTAGCATTAATATGTGGATGTAATGCAGGAATAATGTGGCAAATGGAGATTTCTCAGGTATTATTATGGGGTGGCGCTCGTTATAAGTTAGGCTTGAATTAGCAAGCCGACCATTGTCCCGAAGCAGCCCTTTCGTATCTAGAAACGGGTTTAGAACTAAGAGTGAGCTCTTTTTATCAATCGGCTTCGATTCTCTTAGTGATGATATGTCGCGGCTGAAGTAGCGCGTTTGAGTTGATGCGTTAAGAGCGACCTTTGCCTTTTGAAAGGCTTGGTGCGTCAATGTATCGCATTGGGGGTAAGTTGCTCCTTTCAGTTTATGTTTAAGTCGCCCTATGAACTGGAGCATATAGGCGACGACTCTGAGGGCTCGGGGGAACGATGAAAATCGTTCAAGGATGTCATTATCCTCCAATATTGTGTGGTAGGTGTCGATTTTTCGACTTTCGGGCGCAATTATGTTGCGCATTGGCGATTGTGGCCAAGAATCGGAGGACTCTGCTAGCCATCGAGGGCCATTCCGCCAGAGCGTGGTGGTGGCCAAGTGCAGGGGTTTGCACCCTCTTGTACCTAGATCGGCAGGATTGTCCGCACTGGCTACGTGTAGCCATGTGGTGGATCCCACTAGGTCAAGTATTTGCGAGGTTCGGTTGGAAATATATGTTTTCCACGCATGTGGGGGTTTTTCCAACCAGGCTAGGACTATTTCGGAATCAGACCAGAGATATAGCTTGTATTTCGCCATGTCTAAGTGTGTCTGCACCATGGAAACTAGTTTTGCTAGGAGCAGGGCGCTGCAGAGTTCAAGTCGTGGTAGACTTATCGTTTTTAGAGGCGCAACTTTTGCTTTTGCCACTAATAAGTGGCTTGTGGTTGCGGTATCGCTTTGTGTGCGCACATATATGGTGGCACAATATGTCTTTTCATAGGCGTCACAGAAGCCGTGTAGTTCCACTTTGTATTCGGGAGAATAGTTTACCCACCGTGGAATTTGTATCTGCGAGATGTCGTTCAGATTACTCGCGAACTGGGACCACTTTTCTAGACGAAGTGGTTTTACTTGCTCGTCCCAGTCGGTACCATCTAGCCATTATTCTTGTAACAGGATTTTGGCTTGTATCATAATTGGCGAAAGCCATCCTGCGGGGTCAAAAAGTTTTGCCACAGAGGAGAGAATCTGGCGTTGTGTAATGGCGGATAATGCGGATATGTACTCGGTCGTGTAGGAAAAATGGTCCGATATCGCATTCCATTGGATGCCTAGAGTTTTTGTGGTACTTTCCTCTTCGAATATGAGGAGATTTGTATCCAACAAATTTTCTTTTGGTATGTTTTTTAATATATTTGGGTGATTTGCCGTAATCTTTTTTAGAGGAAACCCTGCGGTGTTGAGGGCCCTTGTCACTTGTGATAAGGACTCGTATGCTTGTGAGAGGCTGTGGCTCCCAGACAGAATATCGTCTACATACGTTTGTGTTTTTAAGATTTTTGTTGCCAGAGGAAATTCTGACTTTTTGTCTTCTGCCAGTTCGTGGAGTGTACGGATGGCTAGATATGGGGCACAGTTTACGCCAAAGGTAACTGTTTTTAACTTGAAGTCACGTAGTGGACTATTGGGGGATTATCGGAAAATAATGCCCTGAAAATCCTGATCGTCTTTATGTACGACTATTTGTCTATACATTTTTTCGACGTCCCCGTTGAATACGTATTTGAATATACGCCAGTTTAGAATAAGCAGCATTAAATCAGGTTGGAGCGTGGGTCCCGTAAACAGGATATCGTTTAGGGAATTCCCCGAGCTAGTAGTTCTTGAGGCATTGAAGACAACTCTGACTTTTGTTGTTTTCTTGTCAGGCTTTACTACCGCATGATGTGGCAAGTAGAATGAGTAATATTTGCCTTTTGTAATTTTTTCGCATGGGCTTACTTCCTCCATGTGGTCTAACTGGAGGTATTCTTCTAAGACACCATCATAATCTTGTTTAAGCTCCCCTTTTCTAAGTAGGTTTTTTCCATACTTAGAAACTGCTGTATTGCAGAGGTGCGAGAGTGACTTAAAGCGAGTGTATCTGGGAATTGTTGCTTTAGTGGTAGTCGTACGACATACCGACCATTATCTGATCTAGTAGTTGTGGCTTTGTAAAAGTTTTCACAATACTGATCTTCGGGGGTTGTGATTGAAATGGGGGGGAGTTCTCCCAAAATTTTTTCAATTGTGCATTGAGGTACTCGTTAGAGATTTCCTCAACTTGAGTTGTCATTGTTGTGACTGGTTCCGTGACTAGTCCACTTAGGATCCAACCGAAAATAGTCTTTTGTGCCAAAATTGTATTTGAAATTTTCTCAATACCTTCGAGTATTATTTGTGGTATGAGATCGCTGCCTAATAGAAGGTCTATTTGAGCGGGGGTGTTGCAGTTGGGATCTGCTAGCTTTAGATGTGTAACCTTTTGCCATTGCTTGCTATTTATATGATAGCTTGGTAACATATTCGTGAGTTGCGGTAAGACTATTGCATATCCTTGTATGCGCTTATCCGCTTTGGGGGAAAAGAGGGTAATGGGGCAGATTATATTTGAGTTTTGAACTACTCTTCCGCCCATTCCCGTAATTTCAAAGTTGGCTTGTTTTGTTGGCAGACTTAGCCTATTTTGTGCCCTAGACGCTATGAAAGATCGTTGTGATCCTTGGTCTATTAGGGCTCTGAGCTTAAACAGTTCTCCTCGATATTCGATGGAGACGACTGCTGTGGGTAGTAGTACCCTACCTTGATTGTCGCTGTGTAGCATTTGAGTTTTTAAAGCCTTTGAGCAGCATGGTGCTTCTTGGCATATTTCGGAATTTTGAGATTCGGGAGTTGCGGTTGCAACTAAACCCGTGGCTCTTTTTGAGAAAGCGCTAGTTTGGGGTGTTTTTAGGGAAATTATTGAAGTGCAACATTGAATGATGCCTTTTGTGGCAATATACGCAATTGAATTTGCTTTTGCAATTATTTAGATTGTGAGAATGGGACAAACAATTTGTGCAGAGTCTTTTTGATCTGACAAAGTTGTTCCTTTCATTAATATTCAATTTTTTAAACTTATCGCAAGATTTGAGTTTATGCCCTCCTGTGCATAGTTCGCATGACGTATGATTGTTTTGTTCGGAAGTGAACGATTGTGTTTTGAAAAAACTACGATTTAAGTTGTTGTTGTTATTAGCTTGGGGTCGAATGAAGCTGCGATTTAGGAAGGAAATAGTTAGGAAATCTTTCATTTGTTGCCACGTCGGGCACTTTCTTCGCGAAGAGAGCGATTGCTCCCACAAAAGCAACGATTTTTCTGGTAATGCCGCGGAGCATATATTTACCAGTATGGGATCCCAGTTGTCAGTGGGAATATTTTGTGTCGTTAGAACCGACAAACAATTCGAAACAGTGGATTGAAGTTTTATGAATTCTTCACTTGTTTCTTTCTGAATTTTTGGTAAATTCATTAATATGGTCACTTGTTTGTCGACCAGTATTCTTTCATTCTCGTATCGTTCTTTTAAAGCTTCCCAAGCCAAATTGAAATTGATGTCATTAAGAGCGAACTGTTTTACTATAGCCCGGGTCCCACTATCGGCGCAAGGTACCAATTTTCGGCGTATTTCATGTACCGATAATGTGACCGCATTAAATATTATGAAATGCGACAATCATGGCCGATATTGGGCCTACAATGCACAACCAAAATCGACCCAGTTGCGCCGATAATGTGAACGCTATAATGTTTGATAAAGAGCAATAAAAATTGAAAAATGCGCAGATTTTTATCGGGCACTTGAGCACCGATCGAATACGCCAATCACCACCAATATCTCTCTTTTTCAGCAAATTTTTAAGCATTAATTTGAAAAAATTTTTCAATAATCTTTAAATTCGAAAGTTGAAACAATTTCTCCAATCAACACCAATGTCTCAATATTTCTCAGCAAATTTTTAAGTATTAATTTGAAAAATCTTTATCAATAATTTTTAAATTTTGAAGTTGAAAAAATTCCACATTAATCGTCATGATTTTTGAATTGATTCCCGATTCCAATCGAAAAAACAAAATAGACAAAAAGATCGAGTCGAAGGTCTTTGATTAATCGATCTTCGACATCTCTACTGGTTGCAAACATATGTAAATAAAACATAGGTGCGGTAAGTTGCATACAATAAAATTAAAATGCATTATTATATGAAGTAATTAATTAATAATATTTAGAAATGAATTCAGACGACGAAGTTTTTGAAGGTATTATGGACAATGTGATTGACGAAACCATTTCTTCCACACCCAGCAAAACAAAAAGACGAAAAAAAAACACAAATAGTGTCATCATGGACAAATGAAAGCACAACAAATTTGATACAGGCCATTGAAATGTACAATTGTATTTGGGAATATTCCTGCCCAGAATATAAAGATCGCGCCAAAAGAGATAAAGCTTGGAATGACATCGCGGAGAAATTTCCAACCCAAGAAGTTGACGGATGCAAAGCAAAATGGGCGAATATAAAAACGGCATTTTCAAATGTAAAGAAAAAAATGACAACTAAATCAGACCAAGCGGCCGGTAAAGCTTTGCCACATTGGCCGTTTTGGTCAGCTATGCAATTCTACTGTTTGCATGATCGCTGCAAGAGTAGTTCGTCCGTCTCAACACTAGATGTGGATGCAGATGTAACGCCACCACCAACAGCTGCCCGAAGTGACACAAAATCCAAACCCTCTGCAACTGATGAATCAGTGACAACAGATGCAATGGAGACCGCAATTCAATTTTTAAATAAAGAAGAAGACCACTGGCATGGAGTGGGCATGTATCTTGCACTGCAAATGCGTGAACTATCAAAAAGAAATAAAAGAGCAGCAAATAAACTTCACGCGGAATTAATTCAAGTAGCTATGAATGCTGTCTTGCAACAAGATGAAGAAAATTTATCATAATATGTTGATTTATAAATACAAATAAATACAATTTATTTAAAGATTATGAAAGGTGCATATATTCTGTTAAGTGTCTGCTTTGTTATATAAATTTATACTGCCATGGCAATTCGCCGTCTGGTGACATGAAATAGTTTTCAAATTCTTCACGGATAGTTTTTGCTTCGTTGCTTATGTAGGAAATTGATATATCCTCTGTGGCGCTTTCAAAGGTAGGTATGGAAATATTAACGCGTGCACCTTCAATAATATTTCCATCCTCAGTGCAGCTATCTACCAATCCAGTAGCATAACTTATATTTTTTGTCATTAAAAAATTGTGTAATGCGCAACATGCTAACGTCACTCTCGTTGTTTTGTTTGGATTCAGCTTTATTGGTCGTGAAAAGATTTCGAAGCGCTTCATCATGATTCCAAATGCGTTCTCGACTATTCTCCTAGCCCTTGATAACCTATAGTTAAAAATACGTTTGCTACCAGATAAAATGCGACCAGGATACGGCTTCATCAAATAATTTTGCATTTTAAATGCATCGTCTGCCACTAAAACAAAAGGTACATTCATTTCACGACCTAATAAATGACGAGGAGGTGGTAAATTTAGAGAATCCGTATCGAGGGCATGCTGCAGAGAACATTTACTGAAAATACCACCATCTGAAATACGCCCGTTACAGCCGACGTCAATATACAAATATTTATAACTGGCATCAACAACTGCCATAAGCACTATGCTGTGAGTTCCTTTGTAGTTGTAAAACGTACTTCCTGATTTTGCTGGTGCGATCATGACCACATGCTTGCCGTCAACTGCTCCTATGCAGTTAGGAAAGTTCCATAATAAATCGAATTTCGAAGCAACTTCAGCCCATTCTTCTTTTGTTGAAGGTATCTAAATAAGGGGAAATATGAAAAAAATATACATATGGATTTGGTAAAGTATGTGTTCCTACCTTCAGGTAAGTATTTCGAAGTTGACTGTAAATCGCATCACAAACTTCAGGAACAAATTTTGAGATAGTGTTTGGGACAATACGGAAAAAAGCTGAAAGACTTTTGTAGCTATCGCCCGTGGCCAAAAAGCGGAGAGTGCAGACCAAACGATGACTTGCTGGAATAGCTTCACGAAAACATGTATCTCTTTTTTTAATAAGTGGGGAAATTAGCTGCAGTAACTCATTAAAATTGTTTTCGTTCATTCGCACGTAATTTTTAAAAAGAAACTTTTGATTATCAACTTCTCGAAATTCACGTAAAGTCGTTTCATATGCACCATTAGTATTTCTTCTTTCCAGCCAATTTCTCACCCAGATACTACGTTGTTTAGGATTTGTTTTGCGTTTTTGATGTTTCTTTTTCAGCTTTAATGTTGCAATAGTAAGAAGAGCAACTGCAACTTTTTTCTTCTTCAAATAATCCATGTTTTAAAATAAATAAAAACTGTTGCTGCAAACAGCTGATTGAGCACAACAGTGTGACCGCGTTGCGCCGATTATCGTAGCAGAATATTTAACGCCGATATGCGCCGATAAAAAATGACACAATATGCGCCGATAATGTGACTGCTAAAAATTGACTAAATTTTGTTTTGGCATTTTGCGCCGATGTAGACCAATAAAAATCGGTACAAATTGTGCTACTTGCGCCGATAGTGGGACCCGGGCTAATTGATCAGAGATCATGGCTTTTGTTTCTTCATATTGGTCAAGACAATTTTCATATTTGGAGTAAGCCGAGGTTTTGAAATTTTCCAAAAGATCCGAATCGTCCGTTTCTACAATGGCGTCATAGGCCGCTTGGAGACGTGTCCAAAAATTGTCAAGGTTTTGATTCTTGATTTCTAGTACCGATTCAGAGTTATCTAGAATCGGCGAAGATGAAAATCGAGTACAGTATCGTATTAAGCTGTCACTCTCCGATAAAAATTTAGCGTACGAAATATCTTTACCCCGTTTTTGTTTTGTAGCACCTTGCTTCGAGCGTGTAGCTTCTGCCGGTGTACATGAACTTTTTTCATCCGAAATCATTTTTTGTATTTTTAGGAATTGATGCGATTTAGATTCCTTTGAATCTGTGTTCATTTAGATGAAAATGGTAATATATGTATATGTATAATTTTTTTCTTCGATTTAAGACAAACGTATAAATTTTGAGAACCGTAAAACTCTTTCAAGTCGATAACAGCATTAATTTCTGTTAAAACTAATAAATACGCGTTTTTTCAGTTTTAGCGTTCGCACGGTTGTATGTAGTTTATATTAAATTTTTAATTATGTATATGCGGACTTATCTGAATGTCCTTATTTGTGCACTCGTTAAAGAGGTCACTTTGTAACTATGCATGCACGATATGTGCTCAATTCTGTGCATGTAATATGCGTAAAATGTTTGTATGTAATCCTGATTGTTCTATGACGAAGAACAAGAGGTAGTTGCCGATATGGACTTTGAATATAAGTATGTACTATGTGAGTATGTACAGATTAGTACATATGAAAATATTTATTTATTTATTTATCTATGTATATATATATATATATATATATATATATATATATATATATATGTATATATGTATGTATAGATTTCTAAAATTTTGAGTATAGATAATTAGGGTTTTCATAAGTCTCCTAAAGTTATAAGTTATAATGATTCGAAAACATATCATTGAGAATTGTAAATGTGTAATCTCATTTTGGTATGAAACCCAACAAAAATTTTTTTTTAACAAGTGTAAAACTGTATAATTTTACGATTTTTCGATGCTTTACGACGGGTTGTGAATACCCCAAATATATGTTATTATAAATATTTATTTATTTATATATGTATGTACTATATATAAATTTTAATTCCGCGTATGTATTTTGAAGAGCGCAAAAACCCGAAGTATACGCCAAAATGAGAATGATGAAATGGTGTTGTTCCTTATTATTTTCCGCGCCGGTATATATATTTGTAATATAAGTGAATGTATATTAAATATATCTATGTATGTATGTTTGAGTTTATGTTGGATCTTTAGCCGTTTTTATGCTTTAATCTGCCAGCGCTTAATTATGTTACGCAATCCTGCTTATTGCTTCAGTAAGCAAGAGAGGCAACTAAAAGTTTAGGTAAGTATAAACTGGAATGTTTATACACATATGTATGTATACATATCTTTCCTTTTTTTCGAAGAAAAGCTTAGCTCGATTTATGTATATTTAACACTACCGTTCTGTAGGACTTCAAACCATTGCCAATATGGGCTTCAAACATACATACATACATATTCATATACATGTACTGTGATAATATACTAATGGCAATCGATACGACTCACTGGTACTGAAGTTCTGGGGGGCGTAGGGGTCTCCATACAGGTTTTGCCTTTATCTGATAAGCTCTGCTCCTCGTGTCTCCGCAGGTTGGGTTAGGTGAATATGTTGATTTATTAAAAAAAAAAAAATTTTTTATTTTTATAGTTGATTTATTGTGTCACTGCACTTTTCCGAACATAGTTATTTTTTTTGTGTAAAAATTGTAACTGTGTTTTGTTTTTTTTTTTTGTTTCAAGCGCATATATAAATATACTGCTTCTGTGTTATTGTCCGTAACTGTATATACATATACATATATGTATGTATATCCATGTATACAATTTTTTGTTTTACCGCACATTTATAAATTTGTTTTCCGTTGTTTCGAGGTTTTTAATATATATATATACATATAGTATATATTTGTTTTTTTTTTTGTTTTGAATACCGCACACCGCTAAGAATTTCCACTATTCACTTTTTAACCGTTTTGATTTTAGTTTTCCGCCACAGTGCCTTTCCTTTTATCTCGAGGGACCATATTTATTAGAATACGTAATTTCTTTTGAGCACACGCTTATAAGTTACTCCTTTCAAATCTCGTTTCTTCACCAAACTTTCAAACAGCACTTCCAACTTTAAAATTCAAACTTTTCCTTTTGCGCTCTTGTTGAGCTATATAGGCTTTATTACTTATCACTTCAATTTGCAAATTTTACAATGTCTTCTTACAGTGAATTATATATTTTTACACTTTACGCTAATTTAGATGTTAATTAATGTATCCACAGATTTTAGAAATAGAGCGTTGGGATAATTAAACACGTTTTAGGTTATAGCACTGAATAAACCTTCTTTGATGCAAATTAGCACACTACACCAATTTCTTTCGCATATAGCGATACTAAAAGTTAAATGTCACCAAACCAAAGTTAAATGTATATAAACCGGATAAAAGCCGAATAAAAAACGAATAATCTCTATATATAATGACCGGATGGTGCAAAGGATGCAAAGTTAAAAAAATGTTCAAATAGACGTAGCGGTGCGCGTGTGTATCGGCGTGCGTGACTTCTAGAACAGTGTAGAACAAAAGCCGGCACAGCGTCACCTTCTCTTGGGTATAAAATGAAAAACGGAACAAAAACAGTTTGATGTGGAGAGTGTTGTATTCAATGCTGCCTTTTTTCCTGATTGGTATGTTGATGCAGAGAACTTAAAAGTATACATAGAGAAGGTGCAAATCGAAATCTGTATGATGGTTCGATTGCGCGGCTAACAGAGCTGACAGAATTTGTCTAAGGAATTCGCCGTGCTCTGGCTATTTAGCAGAATTGAGCACTTTCAGTGGCAGAAATATATGTAAAATGACTGAGAATAAATAAAGAGAATTGCTTTGTAGAAAAATATACAAAATATATAAAGTCACACAGAGAATGTTAAAAAGCATTCTCTGAGTGACGTATGCATGCTTATATTGAATTATATGAACCATTATCACATGCGTGATTACTTTGTATTATAAGAACCATTGTTTTCCGAAAAATGGTAAAAATTTTATGTTATAAAATTAAATAAAAAATAATTTTCAATAAATTATTATTTCAAAACTTATATTAATTTCGACTAGTATAAAATGAACTTAAATGTGCTCATATAAACACTTCATTCATTCCTTTCATTTCTTCAAAAAAATTAATGACCTTCATGAAATATGCATTTTTGCATTATTTCGTTATCATTTCCATATTTGTACCAATAGAATTTCATGGCATACACATATATATGTACATATGTACATACATATATTATTTCTTTGGCACATTTGTCTGTATGTTTACGAAAGCAAATGCGAGCCACATACATATGTACATACATACATACATTCATAATAGCAAGTGTCGCACGCTTCTTTCGCATCTCCGTTGTCACGGTCAACCAATGCCCGAAACTTGCGTTATGTCAAAGAGTCAAGTGCTGAACACATTGAGCGCGAATACACACGTTCTTATGGACACAGTTATATAGTTGTGAAGCTGCCTCAATAAATGTGTTCCTAAGAACGTGTGTATTCTAATATTTAACAAATGTCGCTTGCAGTCTGTCGCGCTCATTGTGTTCAGCACTTCTGTGATGATAGAAAATCCAAGCTGTGCCGAAAAAAATAAACGAATGGCCGCCAATCGTCACCGTTTCCCTTGCCGCTGTACAGCTCCGCCTACAAACCAGCATAAATATGTATGAACATGTATGAGCTTGCATACATATCGACGCAGATTTTTGCGAGTCACGGAAAAATATTTTAGACAAATATTGTAAATCGACAACGGCTATGTTGCCACTTTTGTCACTTCTTTCTGTGAAGAATCATCAGAAAGTTGATCAATTTATGATTTTTAGCTTTTGCCATCGTCGCGAAAAGACGCTTGTTGGCGAAGGCATGCTCGGGGAGATGTTACGGCGTCTGTTTCTATGAATAAAGCGAGGTCACTTGTGGAATTTGCGCTTGCGTTTATGAATGACATCGTTTTTGTTGTAAAATTTACTACATTTGAGCTTCGCCAATTTGGCAGCCATATTGACTTGGCGTGCTTTTGCTATTTAGACAATTGTTGTTTTTGTAGAACAATGCTTCAATTTTTTGTTGGCGACATATTCACATGTGTACACATATGTATGTTTGTATGCTTGTGCGTTATTTGTTCGGCAATGTATGCAAATATATGTACATATAAGTATACTTATATGACAGTATGAACATGCAGATCAATGCGCGCGCATGTAATACATTATATTGATAAGTGATAAAATCATGATTTGAATTTCTGAATGCGCACATGCGTATACATACATAATAATATTATGATATGAGCATGTGCAGAGACATAAGATTAATATGATACAAGATGAACATACATGCATATATATGTACATACATACATATGTATGTATATATTGTTGTGATAAATTTAATTTCTATTAGTAGGAAATATAATACAAAAATATTTATTAGAATAGTATATTATGTAAAAATCAAAGAAAATTATTAAATATGCAAGTCCAAATTGACTATAAATACATTCATACAAAATATACTCATATCATAATTATGTTTACATGTCCATATTGAATTGCCGACGGCAAAACGCAAAAGCATACATTGCGATGCCCAAGTTGAAAGAAAAATTGAAGCATGAAAGTATCACAATGCTGTTGTTGGCAGCATCATAAGGAGCATGCATACATATATTTATGTCTCTTCATATTCTTGTGCATGTGAGACAAGAACATAAAAAATTTGTTTATGTTCTCTGTGTGAGAGGTGTGTTTTGTACACATTTTTCGCTGTTCAAAATGAAATAAAATATAAACGAAAATCAAAACAAAATTCTTCGTTGGGAGTGTATTTCTGTCTCTTCCTATTCTCTGCTTCGGCATATGTATATGCCATGTCATCATATGCCGTAAATACAAATATTTCTGTCTCTTCATATTCTCGATTAGAATATGTGAGAGAATTGTAAAAAATGTTAAAATTGCGAGGCGGAATCCGACCAACAATGTTAACAAATGCGGCGAATTCCTTGATCTGAATCTATCAAATGTTCGCAGTCGAACCTGCACCTTCTCTATACTTTTAAGTTCTCTGGTTGATGTGTGGAATATGGTATTCAATGCTGCCTTTTTTCCTGATTGGTATGTTGGTATGGAGAATGAGGTATTCAATGCTGCCTTTTAGTTAAGTTAGTTCGGGCGACTGGAGTTCATTTCGACAGAGGGCATGCACCTGGAATGTCTGGTCCATTAATTGGGAAGGTGCCGCTGCCCAGCTGGTTGATGTCCTCGTAAAAACAAAGGCTAACATCACCGCCATCCAAGAAATGCGATGCACGGGACAAGGACAAAGACGAGTAGGTCCTTGTGACATTTACTACAGTGGCCATATAAAGGAGCGCAAATTTGGTGTAGGATTCGTGGTGGGAGAGAGACTCCGTCGCCGAGTACTATCATTCACTGCGGTTAATGAACATCTAGCCACAATCCGCATCAAAGCGAGGTTCTCCAACATATCGCTGATCTGCGCCGACGCCCCGACGGAAGAGAAGGACGATGTGACCAAAGATGCCTTTTATGAGTGCTTGGAGCGCACTTATGAAGGCTGCCCGCGCCACGATGTCAAAATCGTGCTTGGCGACTTTAACGCCAGGGTGGGCAAAGAAGGTATCTTTGACACTACGGTCGGTAAATTCGGCCTCCACGACGAAACATCCCCAAATGGGTTGAGGCTGATTGACTTCGCCGGGGCCCGAAATATGGTTATCTGTAGTACTAGATTCCAGCATAAAAAGATTCATCAAGCTACCTGGCTGTCTCCAGATCGAAAAACTACCAACCAGATCGATCATGTTGTGATAGACGGAAGACACGTCTCCAGTGTTTTAGATGTGCGTGCGCTCTGAGGTCCTAACATCGACTCGGACCACTGTCTTGTTGCAGCTAAGATTCGCACCCGCCTCTGTGCAGCAAAAAACGCGCGCCACCAAACACAAGGAAGGTTCAACGTCGAGAAGCTGAAATCACAACAGACAGCCGAACGATTTACTACTCGGCTTGCACTCCTGCTCTCTGAGAGCACTCGTCAACAACTCGGTATAAGGGAACTGTGGGACGGCATTTCAAACTCCTTACGTCCTGCTTCTACCGAAACCATTGGTTTTCGAAAAGTGCAAAAGAACAGCTGGTACGACGAGGAGTGCTGTGTCGCAGCGGAGAGAAAACAGGCTGCCGACCTCGCAACGTTACGATCGACCACTACACGTGCGGGATGGGATAGATACCGAGAGTTGAAGAGGAAAGCGAGACGCATTTGTAGACAGAAGAAGAAAGAGGCTGAAATGCGTGAGTACGAAGAGCTTGATAAGCTGGCCGACACGACGGCCTGGTACGACGGAGCATACTCTTGTAGAACCCCCAAAGGTGATCTAGTGATCGATGCCCAGAGCATACTTAAATTATTGAGGAAACACTTTTCCAGCCTGCTGAATGGCAGTGAATGCACAACACCAGGAGAAGGCGAACCCGATTCCCCAATCGATGACGATGGAGCATTGTTCCATTGCCCGACCATGAAGGAGTTCGAATAGCAATTATCCGCCTGAAGAACATCAAAGCGCCGGGGGCCGATGGATTGCCGGCCGAGCTATTCAAACACGGCGGCGAAGAACTGATAAGGAGCATGCATCAGCTTCTTTGTAAAATATAGTCTGACGAAAGCATACCCAACGATTAGAATTTAAGTGTGCTATGCCCAATCCATAAAAAAGGTGACCCCACAATCTGCGCCAACTACCGTGGGATTAGCCTCCTCAACATCACATATAATGTTCTATCGAGCGTATTGTGTGAAAGATTAAATCCCACCGCCAACAAACTGATTGGACCTTATCAGTGCGGCCTTAGACCAGGCCAAACAACAACCGACCAGATATTCACCATGCGCCAAATCTTGGAAAAGACCCGTGAAAGGAGAATCGACACACACCACCTCTTCGTCGATTTCAAAGCTGCTTTCGGCAGGACGAAAAGGAGCTGCCTTTATGCCGCGATGTCTGAATTTGGTATCCCCGCAAAACTAATACGGCTGTGTAAACTGACGTTGAGTAACACGAAAAGCTCCGTCAGAATCGGGAAGGACCTCTTCGAGCCGGTCGATACCAAACGAGCTTTCAGACAAGGTGATTCCCTATCGCGCGATTTCTTCAACCTGCTTCTGGAGAAAATAGTTCGAGCCGCAGAACTAAATAGAGAAGGTACCATCTTCTATAAGAGTGTACAGCTGCTGGCGTATGCCGATGATATTGATATCATCGGCCTCAACACCCGCGCCGTTAGTTCTGCTTTCTCTAGGCTGGACAAGAAAGCAATGCAAATGGGTCTGGCAGTGAACGAGGGCAAAACGAAATATCTCCTGTCATCAAACAAACAGTCGTAACTTCATAACTTTGAAGTCGTAGATAATTTCGTCTATCTTAGAACCAGCGTAAACACCACCAACAATGTCAGCCTAGAAATCCAACGCAGGATAGCTCTTGCCAACAGGTGCTACTTCGGACTGAGTAGGCAATTGAAAAGTAAAGTCCTCTCTCGACGAACAAAAGCCAAACTCTATAAGTCCCTCATAATTCCCGTCCTGCTATATGGTGCAGAGGCTTGGGCGATGACAGCAACCGATGAGTCGACGTTACGAGTTTTCGAGAGAAAAATTCTGCGAAAGATTTATGGTCCTTTGCGCATTGGCCATGGCGAATATCGCATCCGATGGAACGATGAGCTGTACGAGATATACGACGACATCGACATAGTTCAGCGAATTAAAAGACAGCGGCTGCGCTAGCTGGGTCATGTTGTCCGGATGGACGAAAACACTCCAGCTCTGAAAGTATTCGACGCAGGACCCGCCGGGGGAGGCAGAGGAAGAGGAAGACCTCCACTCCGTTGGAAGGACCAAGTGGAGAAGGACCTGGCTTCGCTTGGAATATCCAATTGGCGCCACGTAGCGAAAAGAAGGAACGACTGGCGCGCTGTTGTTAACTCGGCTATAATCGCGTAAGCGGTGTCTACACCAATTGAGAAGAAGAAGGAGTTCTATTGGACTTGTTGCCGTTCGTTTAGAAAGAGCTGTCACTGGCGTTGAAACATCGGCATGTTCGTTGCATGCGTCTAAGGACCTAGTTGTGTTCGTGCGTCTCGTATCCCTTTCTGCCTTTATCTAGTTTCGGTGCAGGCTACCGATAATATTAAAGAGTTCGCCTAGCTCGGATATCCCGTTTTTTACATCGGTACCTACTTATATTCTTCTGTCTTAACATTGCCAACTTCATTTTTTCAGGGTAGCGCTGAACTTTAAAAAGGCTTCATACTCTTCTGCTCTCATCTTCCGCATGAATCCCTGCCTTGGAGAGTTGTGTCCATTTCGTAGCCCTCGGTCGATAGCCGGCGTCCTATTCCTTATTTCCCTGTTTGCTTTCGCTGATTTAGGAATAGAGGACCCAGTTTCCTCCACGCAAACCGTTTAGATTGTCCTCTCATTTCCCATATGTGGCGGCGAGGGCAAAAAAAATTATTATTTGTCTTCGGAAGGCATTCTATTCGTCGTCCATTCGTCCTTTTTGGTTTAGTACTGGCGTGTTGTTTTCGTTGTTTTCTTTGTTCATGTTATAAGGGTCCCCGCTTCAAGCCGCTATCTTCGCTCGATTGTACGTTGCATTTTCGGTTCCTGTGGTTATCTATGCATTGCACGGAGGCCACACGGGGGTTGACAAGAAACCTTATGGGAATTTGTGTTCAGAGCCATTTTATTTTGTATTTGAACATTAAATAATTATTGATTATGCTATTTAATTGTAGCTAATCTATATACATATATAAAATTAAGTGGCAAAACTTCCTGTTCGCATACTCCTCCTAGACGGCTTGCCCGATTTCAATGAAATTTTCAGGGGTGATTGGGGTCTGTTTGGAGGGTGCACATAAGAAATTTAATGTGTGTAACAAAAAAAGAAACAACTGGCGGATGTTTACAATTAATAAAAAACATTGACATCGCATGTTGATCGTTTTTGCCTGTCATTCGTTCTTTCTATGTATGACTGTCAAGCTAACAAGACATACAGAACGTAAGTGTTCCGAATGCACTGAGTGTATAAAAAAAAATGTTTCAACATTGAGTGTATTTTTCTCAGATTTCAACGTGATTAATATTCTGCGTACAACACAAAGCAAGTGAGTATTGTTGTTGTTTCATATGTGATGCCATGCGATTCGATTGTCGCTTGAAAATGCGCGGTGTGTGTAAAAAAAAGTGTTTCAACATTGTGTGTTTTTTCCAGATTTAATTCCATCCATTTGCTACATTTATTCGAACTGATTTTGTGTTTTTCTGCTGACCGTGCAACACACACAAAGCAAGTGAGTATTGTTATTGTTTCGTAAGTGCTTCCATGCGGTTCGCAAATACACTGTTGGTGGGTCTTATTGCATATGCGTGTGTGGGTAAAATACATAGTTTAAGATGTAGTTTTAGGTTAATTTTTCCATTTTTATTTATATACTTCAAATAAGCATATTTTTATTTATGTACTTCAAATATGCATACTCTGGCACGACCACCGGGGACAACACTAACTACCCTTTTCGAGTTGTGTGAAAACGATGAATTTGCAAGAACATATTCCGAAATACCACAATATTTCACTTGCAATCCATCATCGAAAACATTTCAACGACGAAAGCAAGGGGAGCGTGTTGACGGTTATCCAAATGTCCGTAAAACCGATGCCATAAGACGCATTTACACCATCCATCCGAACAACGCCGAATGTTTTTATTTGCGTCTGCTATTAGTCAACGTGACCGGACCAAGATCATTTGATGATTTGAAAACTGTTGACGGTCAGTTGTGTGCGACGTATCGTGAAGCATGTCAGCGATTGCATTTGTTAGAAGATGATATGCATTGGGGCACCGCACTTCATGACACATCACTCACATCTCATCCAAAACAAATACGCGTACTATTCGCCATAATAATATCTACATGCCTTCGGTCAAATCCGCAATAACTGTGGAATAAGTACAAAGACTGCATGACCCAGGACTTATTAATTTTGGCGCGTAATCGAGCATCGGACGCAGACTTGCTATACATATACATTACAAATGTATAATTCTGCTTTGATTTTGGTTGAAGATCTGTGCCTTACAATTGCGAATAAGGCATTAGCGCAACTTGGCATTACTGCGTACTTGGAATTGCGTGCTTTCATACAAGCTATCATTACCAAATTGAATATTCAGAAGAAAAATGCTTATGATAAGATTATACGAGCGGTTGACAATAACGCCGGTGGATTCTACTTTTGCGAGGAGCTGGAATAGTTCTATGGGATCAGTGCCAAATGGCTAACAAAAAGTCATTAGAAGCATTCAATAGAACAATGCAAGATTTACCCCAAAAGCAACAAATTTTTGGCGGAGCATTAGTCTTATTATCCGGCGATTTTCGGCAAACTTTGTCAGTCATTCCTCGATCAACTCCTGCCGACGAAATAAACGTATGTTTAAAATCGTCAGTTTTGTGGAGACATGTTCAAAGGCTGACTCTTACCATCAACATGCGAGTCCAATTGCAAAATGATCGATCCGCAGCGGCGTTTTTGAAGCAGTTGTTGGACATTGGCGAAGGCAAAATACCAATCGATGATACCGGTTTGATCACATTGCCGAACAACTTTTGTACACTTTTACAATCGAAAAAAGAATTGATTGAAAGTGTATTTCCGAATATTGTTCAACATTATCAACGCCACGATTATTTAAGTGAACGCGCAATATTGGCACCGAAAAATGTACACGTCAACGAAATCAATGTTCTTAAGTGGACGCACGGACGGACGTACAGACTGACAGTTAGCCGGATTTCAACTTTTCTCGTCATCCTGATCATTGACACTCAGTCCTTTTTTTACGCGTAAAAATGGTTAGTTTTTCAATATTAACTGACGAATTGGATCCGAATATAAAAAATATCGCGTATAACAAAATATACGCGCAAAAAAATATTCAAAAACAATACAATAAATTTCAAATTTCAGACTTATGATTTATTCATTCATAACAAAATAAAAAATAAAAAACAAAAACTGTATATAAAATAGAAGAAAATAGAAAATAGGTAGATTTATTGAAAAAACTGCTGTTTAATCACTGTCATTATCCGTAGTTTAAATTATTCTTAGCCGCTTATTTTGATGGCCGGCACTGATATCACTAGAATTTGTACCAGAATCAATAGTAAGAACTATGGATTGATGTTCTGATTGACTTAGCATCTCCGACTGAGTTTTGCACCATAAATTCAGTTAATTTTGTTTGAATGCTTCTTTTTGGACCCTATAAATTCCGATGTAGTTCTTTATATCTTAACATGCAGAGACTCAATCCTTTTTGAAAAATTCGTGCACGTTCGGCATCAGTATCATTTGCTACAAAATAATTTTCCAATTCTGCTGCAAGTTTAAGCCCAAGCAAAAAACGAAAAAAAGCAATCGCGTTAAAGTGAGAAATTCGAGTAAAAAAAGGAATTTGCGCTGCAAAAAAAACCGCGTTAAAATGAAATAGCGTAAAAAGAGGTCGCGTAAAAAAGGACTGAGTGTATATATAACCTTATTTCTAACTCGCTGAACTTTAGGTGATACGTACAACTGTTAGGTGAACAAAACTATAATACTCTGTAGAACTGGTTGCAAAAGTATACAAATAGAAGAAAAATAAGTAAAGAAGGGCTAAGTTCGGGAGCAACTGAACATTTTATACTCTTGCAACTTTCAAGGATCAAAGCCAGAGAATTAATTTAATGTGTGCAACCAATCATATAGGGTAAAGTCAGCCGGATGTTCAAAAATCCTAATATTAGTTATATCGGGGCTAGGCCAAGATTACGCTCAAATTTATCTAATTGAGGCACAAATATACACTGCTATGGATAAAACGCGTCCTCTTAGTTTCATTGGGATAACTCGCATATTGGCCGATATATGCGACACAAACTCACCCGGAAGCCCGAAAGTATTTATATTAGGTATATGAGGGCTAAGGGAAGTCCGATTCAACCCATTTTTGGGGTCCACACGTTCGGTACCTACGGGCTGGAACAGGTTTCATTGGATTTCAAGTCATGTCATAAGGTGGCACAAACAAAAGGCATTAGTTGTGCAAAGTTTTATCCCATTATATTAATTCTTCAAGCCAAGTAGAATTTAAAATTATTCTATATGGGAAGTAGGTGTGGTTGTGGTCCGATTTTGTCCATTTTCACAAGGAGACATAAGAATGCAAGAATAATGCCGTACTAAATTTTGTTTTCACCAAAAAGTGGGCGGTGCCGCGCCCATCGTCCAATTTTCGCACCACCTCGCATTAAGCTTTCTCATAACATCTCGGTGGTAAAATTTAATGTCCGTAGCGTATTTATCTATTGATTTATCGCGCTTTTAGTGGTTTTTAACTGTACGGTTAAATGGGGAGTGACCGGGGTTATCCACCGACTTATCCATTTTCACACAGTTGGTAGAAGTTTACATAGTATTTCTACTAGGCTAATTTGGTTGTTTTAGCTTATGTGGTTTAGGAGATACTTATGTACATTGAAGTTGTTAAAGGGTGGGGCCACGCACACTTTGAAAAAAAAAATTTCCCACAGGTGCCCCTCGCTACTGGGATCCTCTGTACCAAATTACAGCTTTATATCTTTTTTGATGCTTTCATGGCACTTTATATCTTTTCGGTTAATGATTGTGGGCGTGACAGTGGTTCGATTGGGCCATCTACGAACTCAAATTTTTGTTTAAATTAAGGAACCCACTTTGATCGTTGGTGAAGACCGTGCTGGGAGACCTGTGACTTCGGCCGGCATTCCAATGCTTCCGCAGCCGCCCTATAGCCCTGATGTGGGCCTTCAGACTTTTTTTGTTTCCTCGCCTGAAAAGGCCGCTGAATGGCAAGCATTTTGAGATGACAGAGGTTATCCAAGCAGCATGCACCTGAGCTCTCAAGGCTATTCCGGAGAATGCCTTCCGTGACGCCTTCAATGCTTGGAAATCGCGCTACCAGCGCTGTATCGACGCAGAAGAAGCCTATTTTGAAAGTGTTTAAAGAATTGTTACGATTGGGTCTATAAATTTTTTTAAATCGATTCAGTCCTACTACATTCCGGACAAACCCTGTATGTTTGTTACTCTTTCACGACTAAACGACTGACTTAATTTCAGTAATTTAGTACAGTGTTAGTTAACACCCTGGGTTAAAACATAGGCTAAAATCTACTGCGTATCTTATTCCCATGGGAAAATATATGAAAATGAGTTCGCGGATAATGTATGGGGAAATTTGTAGTTAACTTTTTCAATCTAAGCACGATATTTAACTATACGCCCTATTTGTACATAAACTGTTCGCCAATATTGAAGATACAACAGACAGGTGCAGTTTTCATCATAATCCTAAGCGCGACAAGTCATCAGAAACAACGTTGGCCCGTTGTCGAACGCATGCAATTTAAAAATTTTCGTATTTTATTTATCGACTTTTAAACAAGGAAGACATTATCTGCATTTTTGTTTATTTTTGTTTGGAAGTTCCTCAAATAATAAAGCATCTTTAAAAATTTCGTTAAATAATAAGTAATCTAAAGTAAAAATATGGAGGATATTTTATTTTAAAAGAAGTATGTTAAGAAATATTCTGATAATAAAGAAACAGTATAATAGGTCGTAATTGTTGCTTAATGTACTTTGTTATTGGTATTAGTATGTATCTACCACCACCGTCAAATGACTAATATTATTTTGGGCTTGTTATTATTAAAAACTAAATTTTAAGCAGCAAAGTTTTGTTAAAAATTTTTCGTAATTTAAATATTTATATGTGCAAAAAATTATTTCATTACAATTCAATTGATTTTTAATACGCTTTTATTAGCTTCACTTGTATGTATGTAGTATGTTTGTTTGTAACTTTTTAAGTGGTACTGAAACCTAGTATTTGAGCGACACTGTAGCAAGGCGATAGTAAGCTTAAGCAACTCACCAAAAAGATGCGCTTAAAAGTATGCAACATCTATATAAAACTAGTTTTGGTAACATTTGAATAGCATATGTATATACTGAAATATATCTATGTATATCCGTAAAGAAAGTATACTTTATATAGATATAATGTATGTATATATGTACATACATATAACCGCGCACCAGAAGAAATAATATCAAATAATGCAAAACGTGTGACATTTAGGTAATAAAAAAATTAAAACTTATAACAGAATTTTTGTAGTGAAAAAAAATTCAGACACTAGTTTTCAAAACGCGTCCGAAAAGCAACCGCAATAGAAAACTCATTTTTTTTAAACTTTGGCTGTCACGTCGATGTGAGCTTTTCAAAAATTGTCACCGAATCCAATGCCGGAGAATATGATTTTAGTTATATTCGTTTATATTTCACAATATTGGTAAATCTCATAAAAGAAAAAATAGATTCTTTCAATATAAAATAAGAATTCGTAAACATTTAAAATACACAAAGAAATATTCTACCTACCTAATATTTGAACCCCTGTACCTGAAAAAATGGAAAATGAGACAACCCACCTACCTAGTTTCCCTACTTTTCGGGTCGACCACTTGAATTATAAGTGCTAGTCAAGAACAATAGAAATGGATTGAACCATGTTCGTACAGTTACTTTTTTGTCAATGAGAGGTTACGGGTAGATATTAAATGCTGCTTAATTATCGATTTACTTAACCAATACTACATGTCTTAGTTCATATTTTGATAAATTTGGGGTTTATCACATCAAACTAAAAAATTAAAAATAAATATAGTTTAAAAAAATAAAAAACACGCTTTTAAAGCACATCAAACTAAAGTGAAAAATAATGATATGCATTGATGTTTGACGATGAATATCTCGTTAACGCTTAACTTAATCGAAAAATCAGAGGAGACCATTTTCATAGAGCAGTAAATTTCCTACAAAACTATGAGTTTCATCATTCATAATAATTTTTTTTCATTGAGTTATAAAATTCATAAGAAATAAAATTTTTTTCCAAAAATAATCAAACTTTAACTGTTAATATCTTTTAAACGGTTGGGTTTACGAAAAAATCATAGGAGACCTTTTTTGTAGAGCATTCAATTTCCTACAAAATCTAAAGAACGAGATATTTTTCAAGTAGTTGGAAGCGAGATATAAATTTTTCTATCTGATAATAAGAAAAAATAGAAAACTGTATATAGGAGGACCTTCCCGTTACAATTAAGAACTAGAATTAGAGGTGTCTAGGAACCTATTTTTCCGAGTACCAAACAAAAAAATTTTTTTTTTCTTGAATCACCCTAATATACATCTATATATATACATATATATAGATATATAAATGATCAGCAGGGCGAGCAAAGTTGAAATCCGGTTGACTGTCTGCCTGTCCATCCGTCCGTGTAAGCTCTAACTTGAGTAAAAATTCAGGTACCTCAAAGAAACTTGGTATGGGTTCCTTAGTACAAAAAAATCACTACCGCGCCCACAAATCACCATAAATCGAAAACATATAAAGTGCCATAACTAAGCACTAAACTAAGATATAAAGCAATAATTTGATACATAGGACCGCAGCAGCAAGAGACACCTATGGGCCAAATTTTTTGAAAAAGTGGGCGTAACACCGCCCTCTAACAAGTTTAATGTACATGTCGGGGATTTCGTTCGTAGACGAATGCATTCATTTTTTATATCACTTAAAACTTTTATCTTATTTTAGTATAATAACTTCACTTCACATTTTTATTAAGCACAGCAAGTTCTGATCTTATCGATGTCACTTTTCGAACTTATTCTGCGAGGACATTGTGCCTAATTATTGCGCATCCCTTCATTGCTCTAAAAGTAGGCTAAGTAGGCAGGAACTCTTTTCTCTCTGTTCGCAGAATACGATCAGGCCTCACTCAGTAACAATTTATACATATATTCCTGCTACTAAGCTTATTTGCGTATTTACAATCTATAGTACGGTAATATAAGCCGTCAATGCGTTGCCTAATTCAAATAACGCTCTGCCACATACAGTTACCTACAAAATATTAGCACTCCGACATACACACGTACACTGACATACAAAATACAAGTACTACCGCTCCCACACGGCCTTCCTGACAAATCAGACGTCCTCGTGTGTTTACTTCAAACCACAATGTTCTAACAAATTAGTTGTTATTGTTTTTGTTATTTAAAAACATTTCATTAACTTTTCTTCACACAAACTTTGAGGCTTCCAGACAAAATCAAGCAATACACAAATAAGCAAATTGGTTTCTTTATAACACTTCATAAATTCTTTTCATTAGTTGATAACTTGGCTACCTCAGGATCACGTTATTGAGATACAAGCCAATTATCATTTACCTCAGTGAATTCGACCTGTTTTTCAAATACTTTTTTTCCACACTCCTACATTCTTTAATCAGCGGATTCCTTGATAAAAAATTCAACGTGTGCCTTTTATAACTTTTGGTTATGCTTTTGTCAACTGCTGGGCATCACAATCAATGCGAAAGCAAGCTAATAAAAAAACTCATACTACCACACATACACACGCACACCGTATAATAGTCCGACCTACATTTAAGCAATAGGAAGGACCCTTGTTGACCTATTATTACTGTTCCGCTTCCCTTCACTATCTATTTGCACCCTACGCCCACTTCTTCTTTCGATTATCTAATAATTTTGGTCGCTTCTCATTTTCCATGCACTTAATTTAGATTTATTAGCGTAAAGTCCCATTTTGTTGCACTTGAAATATCGTATATTGCACCGATCTATCACACCAGAATTGCTGGTCCAATCTTTCCTCAATAGCGACATTTTACCTGGAACTTGAACTACTTCCGCCTCGGCCGGTTACATATGCATCCTCTTCCGTATTACGCTTCTTAAAAGCGTAATCCTCCAGTTGTTGTAGCTCATTGCGGCTTATTACATTGGAGGCACATACCCAGTGTAACAAACTGTTATCGGATTACGCCATGTGTGCAAACTCTACAGACACTGCGATTTCCTCCAAGTCTTTAGTTTTCCACTTGGTTATGTTTGCGATAAATAATTGCAATAACCATTGTGATGCGCTGCCGTCAAGCGCTTTGCTCAACACTATCCCAAGTGCGCCGCCTTCGAGGGTATTTTCATCAAAAATCTGGTCCACCGTTGTACAACTTGCAGAGGCATCAATCGGGATTGAATTTTATCAAAGCAATGTGGACAGGCCTTGAGTCTGGTACCGGTCTAGGTATCTGCATGGACTTCATTATGTCCATTAGATTCCGGTGCTGTGCTTCTAGTGCTACGACGATCTGGCACGAAACTCGGCTTTTAGAATTAGCCGATCCCACTTCGGATGTCGGGGATTTCGTTCGTAGACGAATCCATTTTTTTTTGTATCACTTAACACTTTTAACTTATTTTAGTATATTAACTTCTTCTTCTTCTTAATTTGCGTAGACACCGCTTACGCGATTGTAGACGTGTTAACAACAGCGCGCCAGTCGTTTCTTCTTTTCGCTACGGGGCGCCAATTGGATATTCCAAGCGTAGCCAGGTCCTTCTCCACTTGGTCCTTCCAACGGAGTGGAGGTCTTCCTCTTCCTCTGCTTCCCCCGGCGGGTACTGCGTCGAATACTTTCAGAGCTGGAGTGTTTTCGTCCATTCGGACAACGTGACCTAGCTTCGTACAGATCATCGTTCCATCGAATGCGATATCCGCCGTGGCTAACGCGCAAAGGACCATAAATCTTTCGCAGAACTTTTCTCTAGAAAACTCGCAACGTCGACTAATGCGTTGCTGTCATCGTCCAGGCCTCTGCACCATATAGCAGGACGGAAATTATGAGTGACTTACAGAGTTTGGTTTTTGTTCGTCGAGAGAGGACTTTGCTTCTCAATTGCCTACTCAGTCCGAAGTAGCACCTGTTGGCAAGAGTTATCCTGCGTTGGATTTCTAGGCTGACATTGTTGGTGGTGTTTACGCTGGTTCTAAGATAGACGAAATTATCTACGACTTCAAAGTTATGACTGTCAACAGTGACGTGAGTGCCAAGTCGCGAGTGCGACGACTGTTTGTTTGATGACAGGAGATATTTCGTTTTGCCCTCGTTCACTGCCAGACCCATTTGCATTGCTTCCTTGTCCAGTCTGGAGAAGGCTTAACTAACGGCGCGGGTGTTGAGGCCGATGATATCTATATCATCGGCATACGCCAGTAGCTGTACACTCTTATAGAAGATGGTACCTTCTCTATTTAGTTCTGCGGCTCGAACTATTTTCTCCAGAAGCAGGTTGAAGAAGTCGCACGATAGGGAGTCGCCCTGTGTGAAACCTCGTCTGGTATCGAACGGCTCGGAGAGGTCCTTCCCGATCCTGACGGAGCTTTTGGTGTTACTCAACGTCAGTTTACACAGCCGTATTAGTTTTGCGGGGATACCAAATTCAGACATTGCGGCATAAAGGCAGCTCCTTTTTGTACAGTCGAAAGCAGCTTTGAAATCGACGAAGAGGTGGTGTGTGTCGATTCTCCTTTCACGGGTCTTTTCCAAGATTTGACGCATGGTGGAAATCTGGTCAGTTGTTGATTTTCCAGTCTAAAGCCACACTGATAAGGTCCAATCAGTTTGTTGGCGGTGGGATTTAATCTTTCACACAATACGCTCGATAGAACATTATATGTGATGTTGAGGAGGCTAATCCCACGGGTAGTTTTACCTTTTTTATGGATTGGGCATAGCACACTTAAATTCTAATCGTTGGGTATGCTTTCGTCAGACTATATTTTACAAAGAAGCTGATGCATGCTCCTTATCAGTTCTTCGCCGCCGTGTTTGAATAGCTCGGCCGGCAATCCATCGGCCCCCGGCGCTTTGATGTTCTTCAGGCGGATAATTGCTATTCGAACTTCTTCATGGTCGGGCAATGGAACGTCTGCTCCATGGTCATCGTTGAGCGTTCATTGCCATTCAGCAGGCTGGAGAAGTGTTCCTTCCATAATTTAGGTATGCTCTGGGCATCGGTCACTAGATCACCTTTGGGGGTTTTACAAGAGTATGCTCCGGTCTCGCATCTTTTCGTAGAATTTTCGAGCATTACCCCTGTCGGCCAGAGTATCAGGCTCTTCATACTCACGCATTTCGGCCTCTTTCTTCTTCTGTCTGCAAATGCGTCTCGCTTCCCTCTTCAACTCTCGGTATCTATCCCATCCCGCACGTGTAGTGGTCGATCGTAACGTTGCGAGGTAGGCAGCCTGTTTTCTCTCCGCTGCAACACGGCACTCCTCGTCGTACCAGCTGCTCTTTTGTATTTTACGAAAACCAATGGTTTCGGTTGCAGCTGTGCGTAAGGAGTTTGAAATGCCGTCCCACACTTCCCTTATACGGAGTTGTTGACGAGTGCTCTCAGAGAGCAGGAGTGAAAGTCGAGTAGAAAATCGTTCGGCTATCTGTTGTGATTGCAGCTTCTCGACGTCGAACCTTCCTTGTGTTTGTAGGCATGCGTTTTTTGCTACACAGAGGTAGGTGCGAATCTTGGCTGCAACAAGATAGTGGTCCGAGTCGATGTTAGGACCTAGGAGCGCGCGCACATCTAAAACACTGGAGAATTGTCTTCCGTCTTTCACAACATGATCGATCGAGACAGCCAGGTGGCTTGTTGAATTTTCCTATGCTGGAATCTAGTACTACAGATAACCATATTTCGGGCCCCCGGCAAAGTCGATCAGCCTCACCCTATTGGAGATGTTTCCTAGTGGAGTCTGAATTTACCGACTGTTGCACCAGAGATACCTTCTTTGCCCACCCTGCCTTTAAAGTGGCCAAGCACGACACCGTGGCGGGGCAGTTCTTATAGGTGCGCTCCAAGCAATCATAGAAGACATCTCTGGCTACATCGTCCTTCTTTTCCATCGGGGCGCAAATCAGCGATATGTTGAAGGATCTCGCCTTGAAGCGGCCCTACTCGCCTCAGTGCTTGTCCCGTCCATCGCATTTCTTGGACGGCGGTGATGTCAGCCTTTATTTTCGCGAGGACATCAACCAGCTTGGCAGCGGCACCTTCCCAATTAAGGGACCGGACATTGCAGGTGCATGCCCTAATATCGTAGTCCTTATTTCGTTTGCCATGGTCGTCATCAAAAGGGGGGTCCCTCATCCGAGGCTTGTTGCGTCTTTTCATTGGGGTGTTTTTTTACGTGGCGGGTCCCAAACCCAGCGCACAACCCTATGTAGTGGATGTTTCGCTTTCTCACTTTAGCTCTCCTTCAAACGGATGTTCTTAGGCTACCCAAAGGATACTTGGTCAAAGACCGGAAGTCGTGAGTTGCTTGAGCCATATGTAAGAGAATCGTTTCTGGCCACTCCCAAGTGAATGGCGATCAGAGAACTTTCCTCACTTGCGTGAACTTCTACACATGACCCCATCCTCCCTAATATAACTTCCCTTCACATTTTTATTAAGCAAAGCAAGTTCTGATCTTATCGATGTCACTTTTCGAACTGATTCTGCGAGGACACTGCGCCTAATTATTGCGCATCCCTTCATTGCTCTAAAAGGAGCTAACGCTTCCTGTCTCTTTTCTCTCTGTTCGCAGAATACGATCAGGTCTCATTCAGTAATAGTTTCAATATTCCTGCTACTATGCTTATTTGCTTATTTACAATCTATAGTACTGTAATATATGCCGCTCTGCCACATACAGTTACCAGTTACCTACAAAATATTAGCACTCCGACATACGCATATACATTGACGTACAAAATACAAGTACGCAAGCTGCAGATGCAGGGGAGAAGGCAGACGGCGGTAGTGATGGTCAAATGACCATGGAAAACGACCCAAACCTCTCGGACGTGGCGAGCTCTGGAGGCGACTTGTCGATTGGCGATTCCGTCTTCAGCCTGAGGGTCGATCACGACATGAGCTGAACTGGCGCTCCTAGAGGAGAGCCTGAAGGATGAAATTCCTCCACATTAACCTCCTCTTCTATGGATCCTAGTCCTTAACGACCTTCACAAGAAACTAGAGGATCTGGGCTGTCGGGGTATTGCCTATGCAGACGATGTAGCACTTATGATCAAAGGAAAGTTCCTTAGCACCGTATACGAGCTGACGAAGGGATATTCCGGCGTTGTAACAAAGTGGGCGGTCGGAAGAGGACTCGCCAGCAACCCGAGTAAAACAGAAATGGTTTTATTTAGTAGAAAATATAAGATCCCAGTGGCACCGTTTCCGCGAATGGGAGGCATTCGCCTGCAACCAGCGGATACAGAAGCTTCCTGGATAAGAAGCTTTCATGGAAGCCGAATATCGAGGAGAGAGCCAAAAAGGCATCGATTGCCCTATACTGCTGTAGAGAAGCTATTGGCAAGAGGTGGGGCCTCTCACCGAAGGTGGTCCTCTGGCTCTATGACACCATAGTCAAGCTCATAATGTTTTATGGAGTCTTTATGTGCTGGAGGGCTTTAAAGAAGACCACACTTGCTAAGAAACTCGAAAGCGTTCAACGGACTGCGCTCATCAGCATGTCCGGTGCATTAAGGTCCAATCATGGCACTTAATGCAATTCTGAACATAACATAACGCCCGTGAACATTGCAGGAAGGTGTATGGCCGCAAGAGTAGCTATTAGGCTCAGGGAATATGGGTTCTTAAAGGAACGTGTTTTTGAACACTCAGATATCCTTACCAGATATGACTGCATACCGGATCATCTGTATCATGGAGTCGCCATATCAAATTCCTGCGGTTCCTTCTCTGCCCATTTACCGAAGAGGGAGTTATGGGTGGGAAGATCCCGTTGGAGGAAGGGGCAGTAAGCTTTATTACGGATGGGTCAAAGCTTGTGGGGAAGGTTGGTGGAGGGGTTTACTGTCGGGAGCTCTTTATCAGCCACAGTTTCAGACTTCCTGACTACTGCAGAGTTTTCCAGGCTGAGGTTGCAGCAGATCTAATACTCCGGAGGTTGTCCACCTTCAGGGAAGTGACCATTCACTCAGATAGCAGAGCAGTGATACTAGCCCTGAACTCATTCACAGTGCGTTCAGGGCTGGTTGAGGAGTGTCTGACGGCACTGTCCCTGGCGGCGACAGTATTTATTATAAGACTTGTTTGGGTGCCGGGCCACAGCGGAATAGCGGGTAACTGTAAAGCTAATGAGCTAGCAAGGAAGGGCACCCTAGATTCACTATCGGTAGAATGGGAACGGGTCGGTGCTCCTGTGTCCTCTCGTGTCCTACTACTGGATAGTTGGGCCTCGCGGATGCTTGGTCAACGCTGGGCCAGAATTGGTACTTGCGCGGTCGCAAAAGCATTCCGGCCCAAGATAGAACACAGAAGATCCAACGATCTCTTTGCCCTTAGTATGGCTAGCCTCTCTTTAGTAGTGCGGCTCTTAACGGGCCAATGCCCTATTGGCACGCATGCTGTAAGACTGGGAACTGGGAACTTACCGGATGCCGTATGCAAAAGCTACTTGGAAGGAGATGCGGCAGAAACTAGCTAGCACTTCTTTCTTGACTGTCCCGCATTTGGGAGGTTAAGACTTAGACAAGGGAGTTCTATTTTCTATGGCATCACAAAGGACTACGTATAGTCCACGTGCGATCTTTGATCAGCCATCTAACCTAACCTCTACCGACAGTATGAAAATGGATGAAATCGGAGGATAACCCCGCTCATTCCCCATATAACGGGACTGTTTAAAACTACTAAAAGCGCAAAAAATCAATAACTAAATACGCCGGAGACATTAAACAAAACAAAATTAGTACATGGCGTCCATGAAAATTTCGCAAGATCACCGATTTTGAAAATTAGCAGTTCATTAGGAGGGACCAGACACATGCCTCGTGATATAGATATTTCGTTGGTTGGTTGCCTTTCACGTAACGACAAAACCAATATTCTCAATTCTAAGAGTCAAACCACTTCAAGTTATTGAAAAGAAGCGCTCAAACTTATTGCGGATGAAATTTGTGCGATGGTTGGAAAGTTACTGTCCAATTTCAGTATGTCTGCTCTGCAACGAACGAAAAAGCTTTCCGCAGGTTTAGTCAGAATGCTC
This sequence comes from Bactrocera neohumeralis, assembly GCF_024586455.1. Taxonomy (NCBI): domain Eukaryota; kingdom Metazoa; phylum Arthropoda; class Insecta; order Diptera; family Tephritidae; genus Bactrocera; species Bactrocera neohumeralis. The sequence continues at coordinate 21,696,374 of NW_026089623.1, forward strand.
GGTTAGGATACATTGGGTTTGGAAATTCAAGTCAACAAAACAGAGTCTCTACTACTACCGAAGCAAATACAAATTTTTAATTTAATAACAAACCGCGTATCTCACGGGCAAAGTGGTATTTTTTTCTTGGACGAACCAGGGGGCACCAGCAAAGCATTCTTGCTGATATTGCTGCTGGAAAAATTCTGTAATTGTGCAAAAATAAATAAATTAGTTTAAAAAAAAAAATGACAGTAGTCGGATTTAAAAATACATATACATACTAGCTGACCCGGCAGCCGTTGTCCTGCCTGAAATTATGTGTTTTGAAATGAAAATAAAGTTGAATTTATCAAATCATTTATTTTCGATTTTTCCAAATTTTTTCAATGTAACGAAGCTTGATAAACAATATTTTTTTGTTTCCGTTTCGGTGCGTAAATGTACAGAGAAGATGGTTTTCCAACTCGTGAGCACGCCACGTATGTGCGGCCTTGTGAAAAACATAGCATTTCCAAATTTATGCCACACACTTCTAGCGAATATCCTTGTGTCCTATTGATTCTCATCTCAAATGCAATTTTCACTGGAAATTGAATGCGTTGGAACTGAAATGGCAAATCGTTAGAACTCAAAGGAATTCGTAGAATCAAGCATTCTGCCCCCTTGTATTTGATAGCGCAGATTGCGGAACATAATAACGACAGATCCAACTTTAAGACGCAAATAATGCGGTGGCATACCAAGCCTCTCCAAAGAGTTTAGAAATTCCACTGGATAATTTACGGCGTCGTCTTCATTGTCAAGACGATCGATCGATTTGTATGAGCGCAAGTCTCCCGGAATTTGACTTTGAATTAAGTGAACAACATCGGTATTTTTGGCAGCTAACATTGCGCGTGCACTTAAGGAATCATAGTTACAATAATTTGACCAATGTCCGAACATTCGTGATGAGTTCATCTTTCGTGAATTGATAAATCGAACCACCGGAATTGATGCATTTCCAATTTTTAAACGCGGATTTGAAGGCTGATTTGTCTAAATGTTTATAGCGAAAAGTGTGCGTACTTCATTTTCATTTCAGTGATTAACATGTTCCAGCAATTGTAATTGCTGGCTTACTTCTCCAAAATTTGCACACACCGTACCATTCACAGTACGCAATGATTCAAATAAAATTGAACCGCGTACGTTAATCAATAGCAACCGAAGGTAGAAACAATCGTCGTTTTTCGGGTGGATTGTGTAAATTCGTCCTAATGCATTAGTTGATAACACACCTGGATGTCAATCTACTGGCTGACCTTGCTTTCTGCGCAACTATTTCTTTGACGATGCATTCCAGGTGTAATGTCAAGGTATTTCCGCATAGAGCAATTTTCTCGCAAACGGATCACTGACGAAAGTTGAGAAAAAACTCGTTAATGTTAATTTTGTTGCTGGCGGTGTTTCCACTGGCTGTACTGTATTCTGTGGGTTGAAATACACTCTCCAAATTAACTGCGAGACGCCCAACAGTCGGAAAACGTTCCTGAATTGCTAAAGTAAATATCCTACAAAGCGCTTTATTGCAGTTCACGTATCGACCGTATCGTTCAAGACCAATAACCGCCATGTTGCTTCCTTTGGTGACGTAATTACAAACGTATTTTATCGATTACACCAAACTGCCATACTCAACATTGATATGAGTTTTGAATGTGAATTACACAATAATGGCGAATATGATACGATCCATGTGTTGTCAACTTCAATATTCATTCTTCTAAATTGAATGCTGAATGTTCTGCCATTGTCGTCTGGTGAGCGACGCCTATACAGTGGATATCAATCATTTCAAGTTTGAGTTTCCGAAAGAAAAGCACTTGGATAGTGTTTCGTGCATTTATTGTCAGACATACAACCCGAAGTGGGATTGTGGTGTCCGCAAGGTCCATGAACCATATTGGTTTTCACCATTTGGTGTAATACTGTATCTTTCTCTGCATCAGGAATTTCCGTAGAAATGAGTTCATCAGTTTGATCTGGTGTAACCACCATCCACCATCCAAAGAAGAATGTGTGCGTACGGCTAACTTTTTTTGCTACTCAACAGAATACATCCAGCATCTAACAGCACCATATATGTATATGTACCATATGTTGCTTCAAGATAAAGTCCATCAAACATCGCTGCTGTTGTTTGAAAAGTCGTGCTGTGACATCTTGACGATCGCTGGCTGATTGACCGCGTTCCATAATTCCACATGTATGTCATCGCATCCTGGGAATAGTCGTTCATGTGTCTTGGGCTGCCATACGTTGATGACAAAAGGAACGCCGACCGATATTAGCGCGACCTCTTCGTGGCTTCGTAAGAAATTTCAATCTGTAATTGATCACTTTATGTGAAACATAACGTTTTCACTGAATAATTTTCAATAATGTTTCTTTTGAATAGCCGGAATAAAAAAGTATGCAACCGAAATTGAATGATTCAAAAATATTGAAAACCAAAACAAACAAAAATTGAAAAAAAAATTTGTATGGAAAAATGTTACTTTTTGGGAATTTTCCAATTTCCCTTAACATTTAGGAGGATGAAAAATAGATGTTGTCCGATTCTCCACCCTAGCCGATATGCACGCTAAGATTCACGAAAATCGGTCGAGCGGTTTCAGAGGAGTTTAATAACGTACACCGTGACACGAGAATTTTATATATTAGATATAGAAAAATTAATTTATGAAGTAGAATACATATGTGTAAAAATAATTAATTTACTATGTAAGCAATTTAAAACCCAAATTTTATTATGCAATCTAATTTTTGTTTAGAATACTAGAAACACAAGTAAGAAAGAGCTAAGTTCGGGTGCAACGGAACATTTAATGCTCTTGCAACTAACAAGAATGAAAGCAATTGAAATATCTTAAGATGAAAACGTCAACCAGAGGATCGGAATCTAAGCAATTTTATGTATACATATATTATAGTCTATATAACTCATACACTGACCGACAAATACGGCAGAAGATTCGCTACAAAAACGAAAATAATTGTATGTAGTATATGGGATTTGGGGTAGTATCGGCCCAATACTATCTATTAACTATTACCATGCCACATACTAAAAAAATGTTCCCTGTTTTCCCAATGTGTCAACTTTATTTTATTTCCAACTAGCTGTTACCCTGTGCGTTTCGCTACACCTAAATCGATTAAAACTCTTAAGGGTTTTTACTTTGTGTTTTATTTATTGTTGTAAAACTGTTACTTATTTATAACACATTTATAAAACATATTGGTATGCAACATTTTTGGTTTTTCCACCTGGCGCGTAAATGAATAAGCACCTTGGTGTTCCCACTCTCGAGCATGCGACGAACAATTGGCCGTGGGAGAATCACGGTTCTTCCAAATTGACGCCGCACACTTGAAACGTTTGCCCTTGCGATTTGTTGATGGTCATCACAAAGGCAAGACGTACTGGGAACTGCAAGCGCTTAAATTCAAACGGCATGTCCGTTGGAATCATGTTAATGCGTGGTAAGAGTACAACTTCACCTGCTGCCTTGCCATTTAGTATTGTTGCTTCAATCAAATTTGGCCACAATTTTTTGACTGAAAGTCTTGTGCCATTACACAAAGTCGGTGGCTTCAGATTTCGTAGAAGTATAATGGGTGAACCGACTTTCAGGACCAAACGATGCGGTGGCAGACCGGGGGGATCCAAAGAATTCAAGAATTCAGTTGGATAATTGACTACTTCATCTTGATTTAAAACGCTATTAATTGATGTACATATATGTTGTAGCTTCTCCTGGCAGTTTTTCTTGAATGTCAAAATTGATTTCGTTGACGTGTACATTTTTCGGTGCCAATATTGCGCGTTCACTTAAATAATCGTGGCGTTGATAGTGTTGAACAATATTCGGAAATACACTTTCAATCAATTCTTTTTCGATTGTAAGAGTGTACAAAAGTTGCTCGGCAATGTGATCAAACCGGCATCATCGATTGGTATTTTGCCTTCGCCAATGTCCAACAACTGCTTCGAAAACGCCGCTGCGGATCGATCATTTTGCAATTGGACTCGCATGTTGATGGTAAGAGTCAGCCTTTGAACATGTCTCCACAAAACTGACGATTTTAAACATACGTTTATTTCGTCGGCAGGAGTTGATCGAGGAATGACTGACAAAGTTTGCCGAAAATCGCCGGATAATAAGACTAATGCTCCGCCAAAAATTTGTTGCTTTTGGGGTAAATCTTGCATTGTTCTATTGAATGCTTCTAATGACTTTTTGTTAGCCATTTGGCACTGATCCCATAGAACTATTCCAGCTCCTCGCAAAAGTAGAATCCACCGGCGTTATTGTCAACCGCTCGTATAATCTTATCATAAGCATTTTTCTTCTGAATATTCAATTTGGTAATGTTAGCTTGTATGAAAGCACGCAATTCATTGCAATCGTATTGTTGTTCACGTTGAAGCTCATGGTCAATGACTGTTCGCAGTAATGCCAAGTTGCGTTAATGCCTTATTCGCAATTGTAAGGCACAGATCTGCAACCAAAATCAAAGCAGAATTATACATTTGTAATGTATATGTATAGCAAGTCTGCGTCCGATGCTCGATTACGCGCCAAAATTAATAAGTCCTCGGTCATGCAGTCTTTGTACTTATTCCACAGTTATTGCGGATTTGACCGAAGGCATGTAGATATTATTATAGTGAATAGTACGCGTGTTTGTTTTGGATGAGATGTGAGTGATGCGTCATGAAGTGCGGTGTCCCAATGCATATCATCTTCTAACAAATGCAATCGCTGAAATGCTTCACGATACGTCGCACACAACTGACCGTCAACAGTTTTCAAATCGTCAAATGATCTTGGTCCGGTCACGTTGACTAATAGCAGACGCAAATAAAAACATTCGGCGTTGTTCGGATGGATGGTGTAAATGCGTCTTATGGCATCGGTTTTACGGACATTTGGATAACCGTCAACACGCTCCCCTTGCTTTCGTCGTTGAAATGTTTTCGATGATGGATTGCAAGTGAAATATTGTGGTATTTCGGAATATGTTCTTGCAAATTCATCGTTTTCACACAACTCGAAAAGGGTAGTTAGTGTTGTCCCCGGTGGTCGTGCTAGAGTATGCATATTTGAAGTACATAAATAAAAATATGCATATTTGAAGTATATAAATAAAAATGGAAAAATTAACCTAAAACTACTTCTTAAACTATGTATTTTACCCACACACGCATATGCAATAAGACCCACCAACAGTGTATTTGCGAACTGCATGGAAGCACTTACGAAACAATAACAATACTCACTTGCTTTGTGTGTGTTGCACGGTCAGCAGAAAAACACAAAATCGGTTCGAATAAATGTAGCAAATGGATGGAATTAAATCTGGAAAAAACACGCAATGTTGAAACATTTTTTTTACACACACCGCGCATTTTCAAGCGACAATCGAACCGCATGGCATCACATATGAAACAACAGCAATACTCACTTGCTTTGTGTTGTACGCAGAATGTTAATCACGTTGAAATCTGAGAAAAATACACACAATGTTGAAAAATTTTTTTTATACACTCAGTGCATTCGGAACACTTACGTTCTGTATGTCTTGTTAGCTTGACAGTCATCCATAGAAAGAACGAATGACAGGCAAAAACGATCAACATGCGATGTCAATGTTTTTTATTAATTGTAAACATCCGCCAGTTGTTTCTTTTTTTGTTACACACATTAAATTTCTTATGTGCACCCTCCAAACAGACCCCAATCACCCCTGAAAATTTCATTGAAATCGGGCAAGCCGTCTAGGAGGAGTATGCGAACAGGAAGTTTTGCCACTTAATTTTATATATATAGACGAGCAAAATACGTTCTGTAATTATTATCGAGATAACTAAAAAGTTGGCCGATATATCCTGTATACAATTAAAATCACCTGGGAGTTCGAAAATTTTTAAGTTAGGGCACTCAGAGAAGAATTGACCCAATCAACTCATTTTTGATACAAAGAATTACTATTGTCAGGAGAGGATTCCATCAAATTTTCAATCATGTATCTCATACCTTGACTGATATTTTCTGTCAAAAGTAGCCGAAAAATATTCGTTTGAAGGCGAAACGTCTTCTCCACGGGGTTGTGCGTTGGGGTTTTGGACCCAACACGTAAATGACGCTACCAATGAAAAGGAAACAACAGCCTCTGATAAGTGAACCACCTTTTGATGACGACCCCTGCAAACGTGCTAAAGATTATGATTTGAGGGTATTCACATGGAATATTCGGTCCCTTAATTGAGAAGATGCAGCTGGCCAGCTGGTTGATGTCCTCGGAAATCACCGCCGTCGAAGAAATGCGATGGATGGGAGAGTAGGCCCTTTTGTCATTTACTACAGTGGTCATATAAGGGAGCGGATATTCGGCATTTCCTCCGGTGGATGAACGTCTAGCCACAATCCACATCAAAGCGAAGGTCTTCAACATAAAGAAGGACGAAGTGACCAAAGATGAACTCTATAAGCGCTTGGAAGGTACCCATGTCAAAATCGTGCATGGAGACTTTAGCGCCAAGAAAGGCAAATTCGGCCTCCATGATGAAACATCCTCAAATGGGTTGAGGCTGATCGCTTTTGGCGGCAACCGAAATATGGTTATCTGTAGTTCTAAGCTTCAGTATAAGAAACCTCATCAAGCTACCTGGCTGTCACCGGATCGAAAAGCCACTAACGAGATCGAGCATACCCTTGTAAAACCTTCAGAGGTGATCTTGTAACAGATACCCAGAGCATACTAAAATATGGAGGGAACTCTTCCCCAGCCTGCTAAATGGCAGTGAAAGTATAACGCCTGAATCCCCAATCTATGACGATGGAGCAGACGTTACATTGCCCGACCATTAAAAAGTTCGAAAAGCAATTAACCGTCCGGAGAACAACAAAACGCGAGGGACCAGAAATTCACCATTCGTTAAATCTTGGAAAAGACCCGTGAAAGGAGGGTCGACACACTACCTCTTCATCGATTTGTCGCTATATCTGAATTTGGTATCCCTGCCAAACTAATACGTCTGTGTAAACTGACGTTGAGCAACCAAAAGCTCCGTCAGGGTCGGTAAGGATCTCTCCGTGTCGTTTGATACCAAATGAGGGTTCAGACATGACGACTCCTTTTCGTTTGACTCTTCAATCTACTCTGGAACTAAATAGAGAAAGTAGAATTTTTTATAAAAGTGTACAACTGCTAGCGTACGTCGATGATATTGATAACAACCGCGCCGTTAGTTCTGCTTTCTCCAGAGTGGATAAGGAAGCGAAGCAATTGGCTCTGGTATAGCTAAGCATTATACTACATGACCAATTACGCTCATTGATCAAAACATCTCCATCATCTATTCCAATATACTTTTTGGGTGTTCAAAGCCAAAGCCATTCGAAAACTACAGACTGTTTTCTTTTACTACTTGTTAATCCTTAAAGAATAAAGTATATTCGAAGAAAGTTTACTTCAAGTAAAGTAATGAGTGGAGTTAACTCTTATCATTGCAACCTGAACGTAGTTAACAAGAGGCAATGTGGAAACAGGTGTCCTATCGTAGCAGTAAGTCCTTCTTATATTCATTTCATCAAAGCTGAGTATTGTGTACTTTTTTACGCTTGTTTTAGCTTAGTTGCTGCCTTCAATAGTTTCATCACCAGCCCTATGACACTTGAAACTACATACATCAATCTTTTTTACCACTACTGCAGAGTGCGCATATCTGGTAGAGGAAAGTCATTTTTCCTCATGAGTTTGTACACTTTAGAGCTCGTTGACTGTTACATGACCGACTTAGCTATTCTTCCTCCTTCCAGTTTCATCGCTTAGATACTTTAGTATATTTTGCAACATACTTCTTAGAATTGGGAATTAGGGTACTCCCAAAACATTTAATTGACTACTCGTTGTTGTACTTATTCAAAGTACTAACATTATCCACCCTTTGTCTAAAGGGAATAAGAAATATAATTACTTATGTAAGTAAATGAGCCTCTTCCAGTAACTTTGTTGGATTCCACAAACATAAACCCACAAGAGTGTTTGGTTTCTTAAAAGTAAAATTACTGCTATCAAAATATTATTATCACTCATTTCAAACTGAAAATTATTTTCGAAATCTTCTGGCGCGAAATGCACTTCACATATGCACGCATTTTTAAACTCTTGCTGCTACAGAGTTTAACAGTTGTCCGCATCACCTTAAACTAATCGTAAGCTCGTAGATGGGCCCGAATACCGAAAACCTATAAGGTGCCATAACTAAACACTAAATTAAGATATAAAACTCAAATTTAGCACAGGGGATCGCAGTAGCAAAGGGCACCTGTGGGCAAAAAAAAAATTTGAAAATGTTTGGACGTGGTCCTGCCCTCTAATAAGTTAGGATACATATCTCCTAAACCACTACAGGTACAACAACCGAATTCGCTAAACCCAAATATTGTAAGAACCCCTACCGACGGCGTGTGGATGAAATCGGATGATAACCCAGTTCACTACCTACACCTAACTTACACTCCTAACTCAAATATTGGCCGATATATGCAGTATAAAGTCACCCAAAAGTTCGAAAATCTCTTTGGTACATAGTGGCTTGAACAGTTTTATGTTGGGTTTGGACAATTTGGACAATTTTTGGTTATAAGGTGAAGTAGGCGTGGTTGTTGGCTGATTTCGCCCATTTTCTCACTGTAATATAGGAATATGATAAGAATGTCACGTAATAAATTTTGCCGAGATCGCTAGATATGTGAACGCGTACCATATATCAAATTTTATCAAGATATCTCAATTTATATTTAAGTTACTGCTTGTACGGACGGACAGAGAGACTGTCACCCGTATTTCAAATCGTCTCGTCATTCTGACCATTTATATATACATATATATATATATCCCTATATCTTTCTCGATTAGTTTTAAGGGAACAAAACTACAGAGTACAGTAACATATTGCAAGAGTATAAAAGCCTAGTTTCTAAATTAAAACACACTTTAAAAGCGCGGCAAATCAAGCATGCGCATTGCGATATCCCTTTCTCTATCATTCTTGCAATTGTGCAAACTAACTTCACACGTGCGCTTGCGTTCCATCGTTGTCGAGACAGCGACGAAACAATATCGCACATGGTTATGCCGCTAAGGAAAATGTGCGAATTTTTTTCTCAATAGGAATACTTTATGTAGTTATTAATAATATTTGCTTAACATACTTAAAGACAATAAAATTAAGATTATATATATAAAATAAACTAAGAACCATGAAAGTACTTGCGTAGACAAATTTTGCAAAGGATTCAAAAAATTTAATCACTCCTATCCTTACTGTTTTTTTCGGGAAAGTTAAGAAATTGATATCCAGGCATAAGTTCGAAATTCGTAGAGAGGCATTCACTGAATAAACTCTGAAAGTTTGATTTTGAATTTTTTCGGATTTTGTGTAAAACAAGATTTTGCCAGCGGAGAAATAAATAGAAAAAAAATTTAAGTTTTTATTGAATTGGAATTAAGCTAATTAGCCACCACTACAATTATCTTTAATGTGATATCCACAGGTCTAAAGTAATTTTTACTAAACTTGAGCTTTTACGGCAAAAATCCGAAATAATCCTTAATGTGATATTCGCTGGTCTAAAGTAATTACCACCAAACACCAATATTCAGTGATGATTGAGCTTTTACAGCTAAAACCCGATGTGGCGAGGGTTTTGCAAAGTGCCCTAAGGAAAAAGCAGTAGTATTTTCGAAAAATAGGGGCGAGGAAGTCAAGATACATTATTAGTTATAGAACAACTTTCACTTCAAAAAGACGTTAAAAAAAAGTTCTCGATAAATTGAACGATCTTTGCTCAGGAATCAGACCATTTGAAAAACTAAACGTCTTCCAGAAAATAGAAGTGATAGAAATTGGAACGCACACCTATCCTTGGATAATTTTATTGCTGCTAAAAATTCAATTAAAGAGGAAATGTTGAATGTGGAAGAAAAAATTACAAGCGAGTTCATGGCTCTTAGTGAAGCTCAAGAGTACCCAGAACACATCTAAATCGATTTTTAAAGAAACCTATTGTTCTTTCTATAACATTTCTCTCTTTTGCATGTGTTTTATTATACTTCTCTTCAGCGTTTCTTGAGATAGGGGTATGGAATGGTGTCATTAACCATGGTTCTTGAGTATATTCTACATTTCCTGTACAAATTTTACGATTTTTTTTTTGCAATTTTTTAAAGGGTTTTTTGCGAAATTTGAAATTTTATAACATGTATGTATGTATAATACCCAATATATATACTATATATACTATACAGTGTAGGTTTGACAAAAATGCATACGCATTTTTTGTTTTTCTAGCAAACCTTTTGTGTAATATGTCGGTCAGTGTAAATATATACTATTTTATATATAATGCTAAACAAAGTATTACTGTATACAAGGTACTATATTGTACTGTTGACATATAGTATTTCTCACAATAACCGATATTTGCGGTAAAAAGTCGACAATAGGAACTGCGGTCCAAATATTTGGTACCTAGGGGCTTCAACACTTTTTATCAGATTCGTGCAGAGTTTTATTTTGTTTTATTAATTTCTTCTTGATTTGTATACGAAGGTAAAAGAGTCGAATGAAATTTAAAATTATGTTGTATGGGAAACCGCGCCGGTTGTAGTCCGATTTCGCCCATTTTCAACTGTAACATAAAAATGTCATTGGAAAGTTACGTACCGAACTTGGTTAAAATCGGTGGACGGATGAACAGACAGCCAGTCACCCGGATTTCAAATCCGCTTGTCATCATGATCATTTATAATTATGGTATACACATATTGTATTATATATAAAGCTATATCTACCTCGCTTAGGTTAAGGTTATACGTATAACCGTTAGGTGAACAGAACCATTATACTCTGCAGCAAAATGTTACAAGAGTACAAAAAAAACCTGGCCTGTCTCATTTTTTGTCTTAAATGGGTATCGCTACCCTCTACAAGTCTGGGTATCTATCCCATCCCGCACTTGTTGAGGTCGATTGTAACGTTGCGAGGTAGACAGTCTGTTTCTTTTCACTACGCACGTCTACCACACCAGAGACTTGTTGTCCGTCTATCACAACATGATCGATCTTGAAGGCGTTTTTTCGATCCGGAGACAGGCAGGTGGTTTGATGAATTTTACTATGCTGGAATCTAGTAATACAAATAACAATATTTCGGGCCCCGTCGACGTCGATCAGCCTCAATCCACTTGGGGATGTTTCACCATGGAGGCTGAATTTACTGGCCGTTATGCCAAAGATGCCTTCTTTGCCCACCCTGTCGTTAAAATCTCTAAGCGTGGGCGCAAATCAGCGATATGTTGAAGAGCTTCGCTTTGATGGATAGACGATCATCTACCGGTGTGAATGCCAGGACTTGACGACGGAGTCTCTCTTCCATTACATTACATATAATAATTTCCGTTATTATGAACACAAATGTAGTCAGTTTAAATAAATTCCAATCCTCTGTTTGACGTTTTCCATCTCATAATAAATTCAACCTCTTCAATTGAGTTTATGTCAGATATGTCTTATTTGGGGATGATTTAAATAAATTCGCTGCCGTTAAATAAAATATTGTTACAAACGTATTTAATCTTTGAAATACATAAGTTTATACGATAAAAAATTTATTGTCCGCTCACGATTTTGACGAATTAAAAACGTTTAATCCTTTCGCAATATTTTTATACTCATGCAAGATATTGCTACGGATTATAATATCTTTATTTACGTCCCGGTTGTTTGTATTACCTAAAACTAATAAATTTAGATGTATGTTATATATATGTATAAATGATCACGATGAAGAGACGAGTTGATCCATCCGTCTGTGCAAGATGTAACTTGAGTAAAAATTGAGATATCTTGATGTAACTTAGTATGCGGGTTCCTCAGTAAAAAAAATACGAGTCCGTAGATAATGGAACCATTAAGTGAAAACCTATAAACTGCCATAACAAAGCACAACATTTTTATTTCAAATATTTCTTTATTTATTGGTTCCGCTTTTTGTTTTAAAAGCCTAACAAAAAGTTATAAAATCTTAAATCTATTTAAACACTAGACAAGCTTAAGTAAGTGATTGAGCTGTTTTGGTGATACGTTGCTCTTTAGTACGCAGGCTCTTTTTTTAGGCGTGTTTGATAGCAGGAATGTACTACAGCGTTAGCCAATGGGTTTTGGTCATTGCGGAGCTTAGACATATTATTCATTCTACTGTCCTCTGCTTATTTCTTTACCATAGGAATACAAAATTTTTATGGATAATTTCATTACGCTTGTACGATGGTGATTGTTTCAAGGATTTTCGATTGGAACCTTTGTACAAGGAGTGTTCCAAAGTAAACAGGACTTTAAACAAAAAACAGAGAAAATGGTATTTTCGGCAAAATCCATTTATTTTATTCAAAATAGTCTCCTTCCGCTTGAATACAGCTTTTTGTACGATCCAAAAGCATGTTGAACGTGTGTTTTAGCTCGTTGGCCGGCATGGCCGCCAGTATGCCGGCGCAAGCCTTTTGAATGGCCTCTACGTCTGCATAACGCTTTCCTTTCATGGGAAAATGCATTTTTCTGAAAAGGAAGAAGTCGAATGGTGCCATATCAGTTGAATACGGTTAGTGGTTAATGTTTAAAATGTGATTTTAGGTCAAATAATGGGTCACAAGCGTCGATCGATGAGACGGCGCATTAGTAATTTTTTGAAGTCAGTCAATTTGTGCGGAACAAACCGTGCACACACCTTTCGTAAGCCCAAATGTTCAGTCAAAATGCGATGAATCGACGTTTTGGAGATGTTCAATTCCATTTCTATGAATTTCGATAATGATTTCGACTGACTTTTGATGAATTCACGCACAGTTTCGATGGAATTTCCGGTGATCACGTGTTGATCGTCATCTATGTCCTCACGACCACTTTGAAAACGTTGAGACCCCTCGTGCACTCTGCTACGGGATAGGCAATCATCGCCATAAACTTGTTTCACTAATTGAAACGTTTCGGTAAAGGTTTTACCAATTTTAAAACAAAATTTAATGCTGGCTCTTTGTATGAAGCTCATTTTCGCACCGATAAAACAAAGATACCGACACCTAAAATGGATAAAATTCACTTTATTTCGTCGTAAACTATCATTGGACAATCGATCAAAATAGCAGATTCTAACGCACCAGTCGACATATAGATGCCGCCACCAGGGGGCACTTGAAACGCTCCTTGTATTATATCAATATAAGTTGGACAGGTCGTACCCCACAGTTGAATGCCATACATCAGAATCTGATTTATGACCGCATTATATAAAAGCAGTTTGTTGTCTAGGCTAAGTTAAGAGTTTTTATTTCAAAGCCAATTTAAATTTGCAGCTGTCAGAAAAGTAATAGGACTGAGTCGATTAAAAAAAAAATATTTATACTTCTTCTTCTTTACTGGCGCAGACACCGCTTACGCGATTATAGCCGGGTTAACTACAACGTTTTTCTTTTCGCCATGTGGCGCCAATTGGATACCAAGCGAAGCCAGGTCTTCCTCCACCTGGTCCTTTCTCTTTCTCTGCTTCTCCCGGCGGGTATTGCGTCGAATACTTTCAGTGGTGGCGTGTTTTCGTCCATTCGGACAACGTGACCTAGCCAACGTAGCCACTGTCTTTTAATTCGCTGAACTATGTCAATTTCGCCGTATATCTCGCACAGCTCATCGTTCCATCGAATGCGATATTCGTTGTGGCCAACACGCAAAGGACCATAAATCTTTCGAAAAACCCTTTACCCGGAAACTCGCAACGTCGACTCATCAGTTGTTGTCATCGTCCAAGCCTTTGCAACATATAGCAGGACGGGATTAATGAGTGAGTGAGTTTTTGGACTTCTACTTTCCAATCGCCTACTCAGTACGAAGTAGCACCTACTGGCAAGAGTTATCCTGCGTTGGATTTCTAGGCTAACATTGTTGGTGGTGTTTATACTGGTTCCAAGATAGACGAAATTATTTACGACTTCAAATTTTTGACTGTCAACAGTGACGTGGGAGCTAAGTCACGTGTGGGACGACTGTTGGTTTGATGACACGAGATATTTCGTCCTGCCCTCGTTTACTGCCAGAAAGAAGAACTAACGGTGCGGGTGTTGAGGCCGATGATATCAATATCATCGACATACGCCAGCAACTGTACACTCTTGTAAAAGATTTTACCTGCTCGATTAAGTTCTGCAGCTCGAATTATTTTCTCCAGCAGCAGATTGAAGAAGTCGCACGATAGGTAGTCGGCTTGTCTGAAACCTCGTTTGGTGTCGAACGGTTTGGAGAGGTCCTTCCCGATCCCGACGGAGCTTTTGTGTTTCTCAGCGTCAGTAGACGGAGTCGTATTAGCTTTGCGGGGACACCAAATTCAGACATCAGCTACTTTTCGTGCTGTCGAAAGCAGCTTTGAAATCGACGAAGAGGTGGTGTGTGTGGATTCTCCTTTTACAGGGTTTTTCCAAAATTTAGCGCATGGTGAATATCTGGGCAGTTGTTGATTTTCTAGGTCTAAAGCGATACTGATAAGATTCAATCAGTTTGTTGACGGTGGGCTTTAATCTATCATACATTACGCTCGATAGAACCTTAAATGCTGTGTAGAGGAGGATTATCCCACGGTTGTTGGCGCAGATTGTGTGTGTGGCTCCCTGTTTGTAGATTGCGCAGAGCACACTTAAATTCCAATCGTAGGGCATGCTTTCGTCCGAGCATATTTTTCAAAGAAGCTGATGCATGCTCGTTATCATTTCTTCGACGCCGTGTTTGAATAGCTCGGACGGCAATTCATCGGCCTCGCCGTTTTGTTGTTCTTCAGACGGGTAATTGCTATTCGAACTTTTTCATGGTCGGGCAATGGAACGTCTGATCCATCGTCATCGATTGGAGAATCGGGTTCGCTTTCTCCTGGCGTTGTAAGTTCAATGCCATTCAGCAGGCTGGAAAAGTGTTCCCTCCATAATTTTTGTATGCTCTGGGCATCGGTCACTAGATCAACTTTGGAAGTTCTACAAGATTATGCTCCGATCTTCAAGCCTTCTGTTAGCCGCCGCATTTTTTTGTAGAATTTTCGAGCATTACCCCTGTCGGCCAGCTCATCAAGCTCTTCATACTCTCGCATTTCGGCCTCTTTCTTTTTCCGTCTGCAAATGCGTGTCGTTTCCCTCTTCAACTCTCGGTATCTATCCCATCCCGCACGTTGTGGTCGATCGTAAAGTTGCGAGGTAGGCAGTCTGTTTGCTCTCCGCTGCGACGCGGCACTTCCCGTCGTGCCAGCTGTTCATTTACATTTTCTGAAAACCAATGGTGTCGGTTGCAACTTACGCAAGGAGTTTGAAATGCCGTCTCACAGTTCCCTTATACCGAATTGTTGACAAGTGCTCTCAGTGAGCAGCAATGCAAGTCAAGATTAAAATCGTTCTGCTGTCTGCTGTGATTGTAGCTTCTCCACGTGCAACATTCCTTGTGTTTGTTGGCGTGCGTTTTTTGCTGCAGAGAGGCGGGTGCGAATTTTGGCTGCCGCAAGGTAGTGGTCCGAGTCCATGTTAGGATCTGGGAGCGCACGCACAACACTGGAAACGTGTCTTCACTCTATCACAACATAATCGATAGGTATTTCGGGTCCCCGGCGAAGTCGATCAGCCTCACCCTATTGGGGATGTTTCCTCGTGGAGGCTGAATTTACCGACTGTTGCACCAGAGATACCTTCTTTGCCCACCCTGCCTTTAAAGTCGCCAAGCACGACTACGTGGCGGGGCAGTTCTTATAGGTGAGCTCCAAGCAATCATAGAACACATCTTTTCCATCGGGGCGCAAATCAGCGATATGTTGAAGGATCTCGCCTTGAAGCGGATTGTGGCTAGACGTTCATCCTTGGGAGTGAATGATAAAAACTCGGCGACGGAGTCTCTCTCCCACCACGAATCCCACACCAAATTTGCATTCCTTTATATGGCCACTGTAGTAAATACCACAAGGACCTACTCGCCTCAGTGCTTGTCCCGTAAATCGCATTTCTTGGACGGCGGTCATGTCAGCCTTTATCTTCACGAGGACATCAACCATCTGGGCAGCAGCACCTTCCCAATTAACGCACCGGACATTCCAGGTGCATGCCCTCAAATCGTAGTCTTTATTTCGTTTGCTATGGCGTCATCAAAATTGGGGTCTCTCATCCGAGGCTGTAGATTAGTTTTCATTGGTACTGTTTTTTTCGTGGCGGGTCCCTAACCCAGCGCACAACCCTCTGTAGAGGATGTTTCGTTTTACCACTTTAGCTCCTCAGAGACCGGAAGTCGTTAGCTGCTTTAGCCATATGTAAAAGAATCCCAAGTGAATGGCGATCAGTGAACTTTCCTCGCTTTTTGATCTCGGAGTCATACTCAAAAATCCATGACTCGGCACCTGTGATTACGTTATTCCACTCGCCGCAATTTCTGGTTGTCGGTGAGCACTTTTGGCACCATTTTCACGCATACCTGGCGCATGTTTAAGTGCTCCGTCACAATTTTTTGATAACTTTAACAGTTTGATAACTTTATCATCTGGGCAATTAAATGAATATTTAATCGACGGTCTCGCTTTTTTGTTTTCTTTTTGGAAGGAGAATCTTCAAAGATATTGTCATTTTTTCGAACGATATGCACGATTCGTATTGGCCGCATGCTCAAAGCGGGCTGGCGGCACCATACGCCTACGTAATAAACCCTGAACTCCGTCGTCATTGCTTGTATTTAGCCCACGGAACTGCCGTCAGGCATTACATCGTGGGACCAAGCTTAGCCATTCGGCTCTTCATTCACGCGTCTTCTAGTCGATCATGTAAAGCACTATATTCTCCGGTGTCACTCGATCGTTTATCACATTTCTACCTACGATGTCATCCGCGTATCGAATTATTTGCACCTTCTTGGGTAGTGGGAGGCGCAGCACTCCGTCATATAGGATATTCCACAAAAGTGGGCCCAGAACTGAGACTTGTGTATCTCCGCCCGTCACCATACAGCTTTGTAGTGCTTCATCTGTGACTTATAGTAGAACCCTGCTGTTGTTGACCTTTGTCTGCGGAATCCATATTGGTCATCGGCCAGCCCCGGTAGCTCTTTTTCGAGATGTTGCTCCAGGCGTACACTTATTATTCGCTGTCGTATTTTCCCCACCGTGTCTAGCATGCACAGTGGTCGGTACGAGTTTGGTTCTCCTAGCGGTTTGTTTGGTTTTTGGATTAGAACCAAACGTGCATCCTCCAAATTTTTGGAAATATGCGGTCTCGCATGCACTTTGCGAACAGTCTTGTGAACGGGTCAGTGTTGTGTTTAATAGCGATCTTTACGGCCTTGTTAGGAATACTATCCAGTCCTGATGCCTTGTTGTTGGCGAACCGTTCTGCTGCCTCTACAATCTTTCCGCACCAGGGAGCTACTGGCAAAAGTTATGTCAATCACGGAACCGCGTCCGTTCTTTTCGGAGGTGTTCTTGTTACCAGTATTTAACAGCGCAATGTCCAGCGTTGAGAACTTTAGGAGCGCATCTCCTCTCCTATTTGTGCGGGTGCTATCCCATTCTAATGTCCACGGTTTGAAGACCCGTTGTATTTGCAATGTCTCGTACCAGATTATTTAGAACTCTTTCGTATTCGTTCTGTTGAACGCTCGGTGGGATGTAGCAGCTGTAAAAGTTTATGCCACAGATTGTTGCACGTGTGTAGCAGGCATGTCTTGATAATGGATTGTTTTGGAATGCCTTGTTCCCGCCCATACGGCTGCTTTTTTCGTTTGATCAGAGGTTCTGTTTTCAGTACCAAAATTTTTGTATTGCTCGCTTAATATTGCTATGTCCATTTTTTACTCAAACACCGTTTGCGTAAGTAACTCTTGGGCTGCTTAGCAGTGGTTGAGGTTGAGTTGCAAGACTCTCATGTTTCGGCTTTTTTGCACACTTCTAGGTACAGAGGACATATTTTGCTACCAATTTGGTGATCTGTGCCCTCTCGACCATTTTTTTACACGCGTCGCAGGATGGCTTCTTATCGCATGTCTTCGCAAAGTGCCCCTTTTCTCCACATTTAAGGCAGCACCCGCTTCTAACAGCTGGGTTGCTACAACTTTTCGCTTGATGGCCGTATTCCAAGCACCTATAGCACTTTTTAAGGGTCGGTCTCTCGCTGATCCGGCAAACAAGCCATCCTCTTTTTATTTTCCTCGCGTCAAGCAGGAGTCTCGCCTGGAGAGCAGAGAGGCTTAGCACGCCTGTTTGCGTGTCCGCATACGCCGCTTCGATTCTTTTTATTGATGCTTTATCAATATCGCCTCGCCCTTTTATTTGAGCGCGTTAGTTATTTCGTCGAGACCCCGAATCTCTATCCACGTTGTTTCGTGGGTAGGTGCTTTGATTTTTGCTTGATTCCCCTGAAGTCGCCTGGGTTTTCCCTTGGCACATCTTTTAGTTCTGGCAACATTTCAGCTTTGTTCATCTTTCTAATTCGGGTTACATTTTCACCCAGCTTCTGGAGAGCATCTTCTTTCTTAACTGCCCTGAGAAAGTCGCTGTAGGTCATATTGCCTATTCGCGCAATTATGATGGCATCAGGTCATCGAATCCAGTCGGTGCGCGCACGAGTTACGTCAGAGACTCCACCCATTGTATCAGTACAATCCACTGCAAGCTATTTTAAATACGAAATTTGATATTCCGTTCAATTAGCTTCTTTAATGTATAAAATGATTATTAAGGAATATATTGCAAAACGACCACAGTAGTTGTTGTTTTTTATTTACATTTGCTTTGTCGCAACTTTGTCGAAATTGATATCGCATTCTATTGCTTATTGTTCTTTGCCACAACAATGTTACAAATCAACATTTTATTGATTACAAACAAATTAAAAGTGGTTGAACTCCGAAATTATTATGATGTTTACCTTAAAATTTATGAATGAGTGAGCTGAGCAAAATCTTTGTATAAAAGCCATGTATTTCAATTTTATATTATTATTCAATAAAGTAATAATCAAGAAACTGCAACTCAAGTTTACTCACGCTCCGAAGTACAGTCGCGGCGGAAGAAAATAAGTCCTATTTCTTTCCAGACAAACCCTGTATGTTTTCTCCACGTAATACCAATGTCATTCTCTGGGGGTAGAAAAATATTGTTCATTTTTCCGGCATTAGTCCAACATTGGTAGCACGCTTACACTTTTGTTCATTCACTTTTATACGCTAGTTGGTAGCCATTCTTCGACAGAACTTAAGTGCTCTAATATTCCTGATGCTATTATGTGGCATTTTTTACGGCTCACTAAAGCTGTATCAGCCGCTGTGTTGACGTGGATACATTATTAGCTGTTGGAAGATCTACATTACTTACTCTGTCGTGCTATGTTTTTCACGAAACCCGATTTGGTACGTTGGTATTATATTCTTTTCGTGGAGAAAAGGAGACATCTTTGATATTTACATTCTTTCAAATATTTTAGAAAGACAGGGTCGAAGACTGATTTGTCTGTATGAAGACGGCTGTATTAAGCCTTTCCCAGGTTTATCTATCAAGATAATCAGCAACTTTTTCCTTTTCTTGAAGAGCAAATAGAGCACCTCTACAGCAATATTTGGTAACTCAATCATTATTTTTGGAATAATATTATCATGTCCTGGCGACTTTTTTGGGTTACGTTTTTTTACGATTCTAATAATTTCAGAAGGTGAAGTCTTAAAAAACTCGAGTGACTAGTTTGCTGTGTTAGGTAAGCTAATAGCTTAAAGTTGTTCTTCGATTGCAAAACAATTAGCATTTTCCTTGTCAGTTCGAGCCCAATTTCCACCTAAGTCTAGCATAGTCTTGTTGGAGTTAGTTGGTGGCTTCATGTACTTTTGGGCTTTTCAAAGGGAATTTTACTTGCTTTAATTTGAATACAGCTTCTTTATATACATTTCAGTGTTGAATTCTTCCTCGCCTTTAAGCGCTTTTTTAATTTCTGTACAAGAGATTTCAATTGAGGCTGAGTGGAAGGGGAGTGATTTGTTTACCATTCTCGTCTTGCGTATATTTTTTCATTTACAAGATTTTAT
Organism: Bactrocera neohumeralis; assembly: GCF_024586455.1. Lineage (NCBI taxonomy): Eukaryota > Metazoa > Arthropoda > Insecta > Diptera > Tephritidae > Bactrocera > Bactrocera neohumeralis. The sequence goes on from NW_026089623.1 coordinate 21,716,540, forward strand.
ATATCTCTATTACTGATTTTTCTAAAATCAATCGGCTTATAGCTTTTGTTTGATGTTGCTAAGATTTATTATATCATTGAAATCTCTTATGCTTTCGTCAATATCTCTTCCTGTATTTATTTTGTACTCAATATTAATGTGGCTACTGACGTATTTTTTATATATTTACCAGTTCGTTTTATAAGATGTTAGACCCATTTTTTTATCAACGAATATAGGTTGTTCACATAGCTTTATTAGTACAGGAGAGTGATCAGAAAATAGGTCAGTACATGTATCAACTGTTATAAGCGATTTATCTATATTTTTGATTACAGCTAAATCAATTACATCTGGTATTTTGTTATGATCACTAGGTCAATATGTCGACTTACCAGGAGATATTATGTCAAGGTGATTGTGCCTATTTATAATATTAAGAGAAAGCTGTCATCGTTTGGGATTCATTAGTCGTTAAATTTGATGTCTTTAATTTTAAATCGAGGTGGGCAGTATATGGGCGTCAAGTTTAAGTACCCACAGTGATTTTTTATAGATATTGTTTCAGCTTGTAACTGCGCTATAGCATGAGATTCTAATGCGTGCTGATTAATTCGTTTTCTAACCAACACTGCTGTTCCACCATGTGCCTTTCCATTTGGGTGGTTTGTAAATCCCGGTATAAAGAAATTTATTCGTAGGATAAGTTTCTGACAATAGCATTACATCTATATTATTATCATCCAGAAATCTAATAACTAAGTTCCAATTTATGTTGGTTAACACCGTTAGCATTCCATATACAAATGTTGAACTTTTGATTGATCTTCCCAACCGTTGAAGTTAACTCAACCAAATTGCTGGGAAGAAGTTTTTTTTAGCTCTTTTACATACACTATGAAAACTGATAAAAACATATTTGTTGAAAAATACTAAAAATTCGATAACTCCCTAAATAAATGCGGCACAAGCACTGAATTTCAAAAACAGGCATGGCCCCGCCTATCTTTACATGAAATTATGTATCTCAAGAACTATTTGTATGTGAAATTATCCAACCATTGCTATCATACACTGTAAAAATGGACTAAATCAGATTAAAGTCATGCCTATTTCCATATATCACTACTTTAAATTCTAATTGATCTTTTCACATCCAGTATACGAGTACAAGTAGTGCCCTTAAGATAATTAATCCGGCTATAATTTTCCAAGGATCCATATATCAAATACCTGCAGCCCAGTGCGTTTGGCTGATTTTTTATCGAACATATCGGTCAATCTGTGAGTTCTAGTAAGGTAATTTTTCCGTAATAACATGTAGATAGTACTGAGTCTTTACAAAGCTTAATTAAATGCAAAATATGCTTCTGTAAGCACTCGGTAACATAAATTTTCTGGTTTATACTTCCATAACCAATGTGCCTGGGACCAACCAGTTAGATGGGTTTTGAAGATGCAGTGGTAAAGATTAAAATAAGAAATGTTTTCTATATTTGCAAAGGTCAATATTTTAAAAATTTGCCGGCAAAATTTTTTTTTTTGTTTGTTATGTTAAGCTTTTGCTCTCGAATTTGTTTAAAGTTCGCCGGCGGCTGTTGTAAGAGCTCTCCGCGCAAACACGGTCGTCTGAACGCGCTATGCAACGCGTAATTGCAAAATTCTAATTTTGTTATATTCTCCGCGATAGTCTGCCACCTTCCCATCAAAGAAAATCATATACTGAAGGAAATATTGCTGCCGTTGAGGCCAATCCGAAGCAGTCGGTTCAATGTCGTAGCGTTCAGTTGGGTTTTTTTCTCACGACAATATAGTGATTTTTGCTGTGGGATACGGATGCAGACTCCGTATTGTGTTGGCAAAAAAAAACTGAAACCGACAAGCCATTTGAAGCGCCGCACAGTGGTCGGTCTTGTATGGAATCATGGGTCAAAAATACTTCCACTGCCTAAATAAAAGTGAAAATTTTGTCAAAGCTTTTTAAAATCTCCCTCTCCCGTTTTCGACTCCCACACTCCCCGATGGTTACAAATTTTAAATAATTATATTAAATTACAAAAGTTGATAGACGAAAAAGGATTTTTTCGAATATTATTTAACTAAATCAAAAACTGATTTTGATAAAATAGATTTACTTGTGCATGATAGTTTTCTTTGACTGGTGAAGAAAGGATCTGAGCGATGCGTTAGTTCTTTCGTATATGATGGAGTCGATACATCTTGACATCCTTATTGCTTGACTCCGCAGACTTTTCTGAGAGCCGTTCAATAGAAAGTGGTGCATATTGAATAAATCGGGAGCGTGAATTAAAATTTTACGGACCGACGAAGGAAGATAATACCAGGAATATTTTGAAGTTAATTCCCTTGCAGGATCTAGCGCAAATCTAGTGCATTTTGAACTGATTCCTTTTGAAATTGTATTTGACGGGTGGACGAAGGTTTGCAGTTTTTCCAAATTTGTTTGTGCTCTTCATCATTTTGCGATTTTATTATCAGTTGTACAAGGACATATGTCGCGACAAATAAATTATCGTCTTCCAAATTATTATTTTTAAATTTCTGCTTATATTCGCTCTGCCCAGAATTGCCATCAAAGCCACATATTCCTATAGATAATATATAATTAGGGGACCCTTTTTATTTCAAGTTCAACATCAGATTCTGAGACCTTTATTCGCTCAGGATAACTGCTTTTCCTTTAAAATGTTATCATAGAAAGGTAACAAGTTAATATCAAGTTTTTTGTTAACAAAGCTTCTAATAAGTAGATACTGAAGCCTTATTACTATAAATACTAGATATATATAGGCGTGAAAGTGTACACCGATATGATGTGCCTAAATAAAAGTACGTATAAAATAATGATTTGATGAAAGTGAGAAAATGATAAAATGAAAACCATAGCTCTAATATGTATATATGTATGTATGATGAAAATAAATATATATAATATATGTATGTATGATGAAAGAATAACAAAGAGAGGTGCAAAATGTTGCAGCTTAAATCAAAAGCATAGACTTAGAAAACATTAACTAATATAAACAAACTTGATGCATTTGAGGGCGAGACAGGATCACAACTTTTTGTATAGCTTAAATCGATGTATAAAAAATATCATACCACTCAAAAGGGCACTTATAAAACAATTGTTTTAAAATAATAAAACAACATATTATAACATAAAAACCACTTTGTAATATAATATATACCTTTATTCTCAATATTCATTTCGATTTATGGCGATTAAACACCATTTTATATTGCAGTTTAATTTATTACAAGAGATAATTTTTAAGCTATTTTCACTACACAGTCCGCGTGTTTCTATTGTCTCACTTCCCTCGCTTTTGGTAGCACGTACGAATGACATAGAGCAAAAATGTATAGCTTTGATACAAACAGTGGTAAATTTCAAACTTTTATTTTTTATTTTTGGCCTATGAAATCGACCATTGTGCGTCCGATTGGGTGCTGGAAATGTAGGAAGTCATCAATGATTCGTATAGAGAAATTATCTTCTCAGATGAGGCCCATTTGAAACAAACAAAATTGTCGGGTGAGTCTTCGTGTGGTTCGGTAAAAACAATTGCATTCCTTTAAATTGAACATTTGGAGCGGATTTTGATATCAAGCCTTTTTTCTCTAAATGAGGCAGAAAATGAAATACCATCAATACCATATCGAGCGTTATAACTCGATGTTGGCCGCCTTTTATTTCCCTGAATTCGATAAATTCGACGCAAACGATAAATAACAAAAAATAGAAGCCATTGTGACCAAATTTAAGTATTTTATTTCAATTAAATATCACGTGGGTTTTGTATAAGATAGGCCCTTAACTTTATGTGTACTTAGTCCCACAAATAATATAAGATTTTAAGTAGTTTCTCAAGAAGTGCTTTGAATGGTCTAATTTTGCTTTAAAGATATTAAAAAGATAAAAAGGTAGATTTACTTATGTTCATACCCAAATTACATACATTGATAGAACTAGAGTTACATATGGTATTCGATAGATTGAAACAGCATCTGTTACTTTCATATTTTATGCTCCATATTTACTTTAATGAATTCCACAAACAGAGAACGGTCAAATGAAGTCATCGTTCATATATGTATATATATTATAGTTATTTGGTTTATGGTGAAGTAACTAAAAATTATAAAAGAAACAGATTCTGACAATGCAATATATGGAAGTGCCCGAGGCCGCCAACTTTGTACATACATATGTATATTTATATAGTTTTAATATTTGTAAATGCACCCGATAGATAATTTTCGAACATATTGTAATGCTTTCACATCTTCGGTCGGGAGCTCATTCCATGCATGTACATACTATATGTATGTATGTATACTCTTTGCCTTTATTCAAATTCCAACATTCTATGTTTTCCCAAGCGAAGAAGGTTAGTATATGTGATGCTTTGTGGCGTAGCACTCAATTTTTATTTTAGTCCTATATAAATCTTCTATTTGCAAAGGACTCAAAAACTAAGTAAATATCATTGCTGTTCAAAAATTGTTTGGCTTAAATGTACATGCGACTGCACGGACCTAGCATAAAAACATCTTTTGTTGTTAAAATAATCCTTTTCTGATGAGTAAATATAGTAATATATACATATAGTGGTTGTTTGTTAGGTAAAATGTTTACGTTTCCTAATGTTATACTCGTATTATAAGATATTCAGTCCTCTTATTCATTATATTTATACAGTAGACTAGAAAAACTCCTACCTGCTTCATGTGCTCAAAATAATTGGCTTTACGAGTACATACTTGTACATAGAAGCTCATAAATGTACGGACAAGAGAGAAACGTTCTTTAGTTTAATAAAACGAAAAAAATTAAAGGTTTAATTATAGGATCAGAAGCTAATCGACTAATTACAATAAAATATTATACATTACAGAGTGTGAAATTTTGCGAGTTCGGGCCACAATTACGCCTTCTTTCTATTTAACAGACTTTGAAATTCTATCTGGTCCTTTCACTTTACAGTATATAAATCAAGCACTAACGAAGATTTCAGAATAAAAATGTATTGTTTGATCAGTTTGGGCAAAATTGGACTACAACTACACTTACTTTCAATATAACAAATTATTAAATTCTATCAGATTATTTAACTTTAAAATATATAAAAAATGTTCGTACTTATTGCCTTCAAGCTGTGGCGTGCATTGCTTAAAAATTGTAGACATATCAAATAGATTTTTAGGCCGCCAAACACCGATGATGACCTTAGTACCTAAGGGCTGCTTTTTTTCTATTGTTTTTAAATAAAAAGAAAATGAATAGTTTTACTTTTCCAGTGATGTTCCGTAAAAGTTGCTTTTATTTACACCCCTATAGAATCACCAAACATGCTTGCAGTATATTGGCCTTGAAAACGTTCTCAAGTTCCATTAAATGTCAATGGAAGCGTTCTCCTTGTCCTTCCGAATAAACTCCCATATGATCTTTAAATTTATCTAAATGAGGATATATCATGTGCATCTTTAGAGACATTCTAGCTTATTCGACTCGCCATACTCAATTGTAAAGCCTATTTTTCCAAGGAAACCATGCGCTACAGCTTTAAACCTGTTCGAGCTTTTCCTGCTCATTGCTATATAACTTCGAGAAAATATCACAATAATTTTTTTTTTTATTTGAGGACCTACAAAGACAAATACAAGTATTACTACAAATATTTGAAAGATGATCACCTGGTTCCTGGCACCTCGGTGCCAGCCTACAATAAAACATAAATGGATTGATGTTATTAGGTAAATAACGTATTTTTTCCCTCTCATTTTAATATGTCAAATTCGTCCCAAATATAGAAAGAACTAGTCAGCGTCACGTTTATAACTCTATCATTTTGTACAGGGAACAAAATTATGAAACTCTCTATTTCTCTCAAGTGGGCCTTGTTCTCTTTTGTGGACATTATATAGGCCTGAAAATCAAAAATCGTCGAATCGCTATTAACCAAAGTAATCTTTTTCTGTTTACTTTAGAAATGTGTTCGTATCACGAATTATGCCAGCGCCTAAAGTATTAGGTTGTGTTCTTAACATTTTGGGATGTAAAGCACGTTTACTTTCGCGCAACACATCCTTGCTTGACACGGACCTTGCTTAAGATTACTAAATGAATTGGTTGAACCCTGTTGTTCGAGGTTTTCTGTCATTTGAGTATGCAGAGGAAATGGCTGATAGGTTAATAAACCAACCAAGGCCAAGTTAACCAGTTCTGCCTCCGTCCCGTTTAAACACTGGCAGGCCTCGCAAAACGTTCCCCTCCCGACTTAATTAATTTGATGTGGTATACTTGTATGTAAGTTGAGATGACTACTTCTTTGCACTAGTGGGCTCTGTACGCACTGCCTCATAAGAGTGTGCATCATGTCTCGCCTTGGCCTCGTAACAGAGATAACTTTGGGAGCACTTAAAACAAAAACGAAAATAAAGAACTAAGGAAAAGCTAAGTGCGGGTGTAACTGAACATAAGTGTTGCAATCCGTTTTTTTATATTTATATAAATAATTAATGATAAATAGTCGATACTTAATTTACTAGTTTTATTTTTTTCACAGTGTTTCTCCACTTTTAAAAACAATTTTGTTCACAAGTGTCGCTCGCAACTGTGATCCCTTTTACTAATTTTTTATTCTCTTGTAACATGTTGTTGGAAGCTAGTTCACAGTATGCACCTATTACCTAAAAGTAATCGAGATAGATATACTAGGTTCATATATTAGGATTTTAGGATTGAAAACACGTTGTTTAAACCTAATCTTTATTAAGAGCAATGAATTATAAAATTAACTTATGTTGCGATACTCACGTGCGAAGCGATTGGCAGCTGCTATCCAAAAAGGGCGAATATAGAGGCAAACGTAAGGACGAATGAATGACAATGCGCGAATACAAAAATAGCGTAATGTCAAAAACAAGTGTAATAGAGTGATTAGTGTTGTAAAGCGATCATAATAATAAAATTATAAGTTATTGTAATTACAATGTAGAAGATCGAAATTATGAAAATATAATTTAAGAATCTCGTTATGTTGGTACGCCACATTACTCCCCTCTTAGAAGCCGGGCAAGGTAGCCACAAAGGCGGGCTTGAGCCTATCGATTGTGGTTTTGATATGCTTGCCTCCTATTTCAATGATGTAGTACTTTGGTGTCCTATGTAAAATCTTATAGGGGCCCTTATACGGCGGTGAGAGCGATGGACGAATGGAGTCATCTCTAATGAAGACTTGCTCGCATGATTCCAATGACGGATGAACGAACACTTTGTGTGTTGAGTGCCACGAAGTGTCTGCTGGTTTTAAGTCCTGCATGACTCGCCGAAGTTCGGTAACCATCTCGTGTTCGTTATTTGCTGGTTTACTATTCACCCAAAATTCCGAAGGTAATCTAAGTGTTGTTCCATAAACGAGTTCGGCGGGGCTAGCCACTAAGTCGTCCTTAAAAACTGATCGTAGTCCCAGCAAGATCAATGGCAAATATGTCGTCCACCGTTCGTGTTTGTGGCAGAGAATGGCTGATTTTAGAGTACGGTGCCACCTCTCAATCATACCGTTTGCTTGAGGATGGTATGGCGTCGTGCGAAGGTGGTTAATCCCGAGGAATTTCAGAAGTTCTCGAAACAGAGCGCTTTCAAATTGTCTGCCCAAGTCGGACGTTATATTTGTGGGGATACCAAATCGGGAAATCCATGCATTCACTAAGGCTTTTGCTACTGTCGGCGCTGTAATATCCGGCATAGGAATGGCATCGGGCCATCTGGTAAACCTATCGATTATCGTTAGGCAATAACGGCTGCCATCGGATAAAGGGAAAGGCCCAACGATATCAATGTGGAGATGCGAAAAGCGCTGTGTTGGCATTGTAATTCGCTGAAGCGTTGCTCTGTTGTGACGGACAACCTTTGACCTTTGGCACTGGATGCAATGTCGTGCGAATTCTCTGCTGTCACGTTGGATGGATGGCCATACGAAGCGCTCAGACATAAGGCGTGCAGTAGTTCTTGTTCCTGGATGAGCTAAATCGTGAATAGCATGCAAAGCGTTTGATCTGAACTTCTGCGTGATGAATGGACGCACCCTGCTGGTTGAAGAATCGCAATAAATTCTTCGCGAACTGGAAGGAACAGCAAATTTCGTTAGTTTAAGTGAATGAGGCTTATCACCTGACAACAGAGATAGGAGCTCTGTATCTGTGGTTTGGTCCTCAGCTAGTTGATCGTAATCCATGGGCGTGAAGTTTATTGAATTAATACGTGACATCAAATCAGCGATGCTTTATCAAGGCGTTGTTGAAATGCGTAAACTTAAGGTTTGTGATCGGTGTAGATATGACACTGCCTACCTAAGACCATGTAGCGAAAATGGCGAAGGAACAGGTACAATGCTGTCAGCTCGCGGTCGTACGTGCTGTATCGCACCTCTGCCTTTGTAAATTTTCGGGAAAAGAAGCCGAGCGGTTGGAGGTGGCCATTAACCACTTGATTAAGTACTGCTCCCGCGGCGAAATTTGACGCGTCCACCCATAGCGATAACTCCGCATTGGGAACGGGGTGTGCGAGCATAACACAATTAACATGTTGCATCTTGCAGGACTCAAAATAGCGCGTAGCTTCGTCGGACCACGTTAAAGGAGTGGAATCATTACGCGTGTTTGCTCCTATCATGTCAAAAAGGGGCCCTTGAGTTTCCATTGCGTGTGGCAGAAATCTACGATAAAAGTTCAACATTGCAAGAAACCGCTTTAGCTCTTTTGCTATTTTTGGTCATTCAAAGTTCCGAATAGCCTCTACGCGATTCTCTAATGGTCGAATACCATCCTTGGTGATGGAATGCCCCAAAAATTCGAGTTTCGTAACACCAAATTCCGATTTCGCTGCGTTAATTGTGAGGTTATGCTCTCGTAATCTTTTAAACACCTGTCGCAGATGTTTTCGATGTTCCTCATTCGACTTTGAAGCTACACATACGTCGTCTAAGTATGTAAAAACAAAGTCAAGGCCACGAAATACTTCATTTATTATGCGTTGGAATGTTTGGGCAGCATTTCGAAGGCCGAAAGTCATCTTAGTGAACTCATAGAGTCCGAACGGCGTAGTTATAGCAGTATTGCACACGTCGTCGGGGTGTACAGGCACCTGATGAAATGCCTTCTGTAGGTCAATTTTTGAAAAAATTGTATTGCCTGCTAACACATTTGCGAAATCCTGCAGAAACGGTAAGGGGTAACGGTCCGGTATTGTCTGTGCATTAAGGGCTCGGTAATCCCCGCATGGCCTCCATGTTCCATCGGCTTTTCGCACCATGTGCAGTGGACTGGACCAGTTACTGCTGGATGGACGGCAAATGCCCAACTTTAGAAGATAGTCGAATTCGGCTCGAGCTGCAGTTAATTTCTCTGGTGAGAGTCGTCGTGGCCGCGAAAAAACGGGCTGGCCATTCGTTAAAATCCGATGAGCTACAGCGGAGTTGGTTGACGTGCCCATTGGTGCCTACAAATTCGTGAAGAATATCGGCGAAATTTGTGTCTGCGTTGATCGTCTTAACACTTACCCCAAGTGTTCTATAAATTGTGCAAACTGATTTTAAATCGGTCTTGCTATCACATAAACATCTCTGCTTGAGATCTACCAAAATACCGAAGTTACTCTAAAAATTTTCGCCGATAATGGCATGAGAGACGTCGGCGATCAGAAAATTCCAAACGAATTCGCGACGTAATTTTAAATTTAATTTTAATAGAACTTCACCGTATACTTTAATAGGTGAGCCGTTCGCGGCAAACAATTTCAATCCGGTGGTGTTGACTCTAGCTGTCTTCGTATTTGACGGTATTACGGACACATCAGCGCCAGTATCGATGAGAAAGCTAATGTTCGACGAAGAGTCAAAGATACGAAGTCGGTGGTTGTTGGCGACCTCAGGTTGCTTGCCAGTACCTGAAATCGTTGCAGCTGAGCAACATTATTGTGACGATGGCTTTTTGACAAAACTGCAGGGCTCACGGCACTTCGTAGCTTTGTCAGCAAATTTTCGATGGTACCAACAAAAGTTCTCCAAAGTATCACGTTGTGCGCTATGTCGTACTCTTTTAGTTCGTAAAGGTGACCTTGAACGAATACGGTCATTCTTAAAGTTAAGGTGCTTTTTCATACAGCGCGTTAATTCTGCGATTTCGGTTTTCAGGATAGAAATGTCGTTATTTGCAGATACAATGTCTACATGACCGTTTTGCCAACCGATGGATTCCACGATGGAGTCGGCAATTTGTGCTTTTTCGCCGAGCGGCACTTTCGCTGCGATTACCGCTGCTTGTACGTACGGTGGGAGACGCGTTACCCACAAATCGTTCAACAAACTGTCATTGAGGGTGGTGCCGGCAACACGCTTCATCTCGCTAAACAGCTCGCTGGGTTTTCGGTCACCCAGGGCATGTCTTTTAAAACTTTTTGCAAGCGTCGTTGCTGACTATCGGTGAAATGATCAGTTAGCTTTTGTTTAATGTATTTGAATTTTTCAATGGAAGGCGCTGCTTCTATGATTGGCTTTAGCTCCAGAAGTTTATTTGGCGGAAGGCTCGCCAACACTATGTGAAATTTTCTAGTGTCGGAATATACGAGCGACGCCTGAAACCAAAATTCTAAAGCGTAGAAATAGGCCTCGATACTGTCTTCATTCATTTGAGGAAGCGGAATTCGAGGTACAGTGCTGTAATTCCCAGTAAGCGTAGCTTCCCCACCGCTGTTGCCAACTGCCATGCTGTCTTCCAGAGACATGATGTGGGAAATTTTCGAATTAAACAGATTCAAAAGCGAGGTTATACACGAGATGTTGCTTCAAAACGTAGGCTCTTGCACACGAATGGATGAATAGAAATACGAGTGAGAGTGTTCCTGCCACGTGCAGGCTCTTGCAATCGGATCAGCCGATGTAATTAACGGGATGCGGCAACTTCTAACGAGCACCCCAAAAAATGTGCTTATGTGACTTTTCTCAATGCGCGCCGGCGAAGGCCTTTGCAAACGAGCGGCTTCCTTTTAATTGTGGTGCACAAACGACGGGGTCACCAATTTAGGATTGAAAACACGTTGTTTAAACCTAATCTTTATTAAGAGCAATGAATTATAAAATTAACTTATGTTGCGATCCTCACGTGCGAAGCGATTGGCAGCTGCTATCCATAAAGGGCGAATATAGAGGCAAACGTAAGGACAAATGAATGACAATGCGCGAATACTAAAATAGCGTAATGTCAAAAACAAGTGTAATAGAGTGATTAGTGTTGTAAAGCGATCATAATAATAAAATTATAAGTTATTGTAATTAGAATGTAGAAGATCGAAATTATGAAAATATAATTTAAGAATCTCGTTATGTTGGTACGCCACATGTACATACATATATAAATTTTCGGTATGTCGAAAAGAGTTGAAATTCGGGTTTAACTTGACTAAAAATCAAGAAATCTTGATGAAACCTGGTAGACGTATTCCTTGGCACCATAAGAAGTTTGATGTTGTAGTGGGCCTAATCGGACCGCCGCCACGCGCACTAAACGCCCTTAATCGAAACGTATAAATTGCTATCAATTAGCCGTAAATAAAGATACACAACTAATCACCAAAACTTTTCCAAAGCGAACCGAAATTGTTTAACCACATGTTACCGAATATGAGTTAACTTATTACCGAAAAAATCAGTCAATGTGTGGGAATCCTTTTCTGATAATAGTTAGGAGTGTCACATAAAGTTATAAGTTATAACGATCCGAAAACTTAGTGTTCAGAGTTGTATTGCATATACTTATTTTAGTACGCAATCCAACAACAATTTTTTCAAACTGGTATAAAAATTTATGATTTTATGATTTTACGACTTTACGATGCTCTATGACACGTTGTGAGTAACCCAAGTATGTCTGAATGTCAAAAATTGATTGAATCTGTTCAACTAAATCTGTCTCTTCGTCCCCATATACCTAATATAAAGGTTTTCTAAACTCTGGATGACTTTTTATTGCGTATATCGGCCTATATGTGAGTTATCTCAATGGAGAATAGCAGTCTATCTTTGTGTCTTGACCCAGCCCTTATATAACTAATAATAGAATTTCGTAACGTCCGGCTAACTTTACTTCATATAGGGAGAGGGAAGGTAGAACCGCCTCTTTAAAATGCACTACAAAAACGTCCCCGAAACGGTTAATGGGGAAACTGGAGAAACGTGGCTTGCCGTCATTAAGGGTGGCAAGCTAGTAGTAGTTGGCAGGAATCTGCCGACAGCTAATAACAGGTTGAAGTGCGAGGCCGAATAAGAATTAGGAACCTCTTAACCTCCCCGTCAAACAGGGAGAACCCGAATTTGATTAGCACACTAGGGTGCCCCAGAAGGGCGAAAAGAGGTGCGGACAATTCCTGCGAGGAATGGAAGCGGATAGCGATTGCTATTTCTGTTGCTTTTATGAAAATGGTTAGGGAAAATCCTGGGCCACCCCCTAGGCGGGAGAGTGTCGGGCACACCTCGGTATAAGACTAAGTTCTCCATAGGCGTGTTTGGAGGAGCTAACCGAATTTTCGAAAGGTCGTCTCCACGCCTTAAATTAAACTAACCTAAGCTGGATAAAATCGCCAAGCGTACCATATAAGTTCTCAATCTGAGTTTATTAACTCGTATAACTACTTCATATAACTTCTTCTTCTTAATTGGCGTAGACACCGCTTACGCGATTATAGCCGAGTTAACAACAGCGCGCCAGTCGTTCCTTCTTTTCGCTACGTGGCGCCAATTGGATATTCCAAGCGAAGCCAGGTCCTTCTCCACTTGGTCCTTCCAACGGAGTGGAGGTTTCCTCTGCTTCCCTCGGCGGGTACTGCGCCGAATACTTTCAGAGCTGGAGTGTTTTCGTCCATCCGGACAACATGACCTAGCCAGCGCAGCCGCTGTCCTTTAATTCGCTGAACTATGTCGATGTCGTCGTATATCTCGTACAGCTCATCGTTCCATCGAATGCGGTATTCGCCGTGGCTAACGCGCAAAGGACCATAAGTCTTTCGCAGAACTTTTCTCTCGAAAACTCGCAACGTCGACTCATCCGTTGTTGACATCGTCCAAGACTCTGCACCATATAGCAGGACGGGAATTATGAGTGACTTATAGAGTTTGGTTTTTGTTTGTCGAGAGAGGACTTTGCTTCTCAATTGCCTACTCAGTCCGAAGTAGCACCTGTTGGAAAGTGTTATCCTGCGTTGGATTTCTAGGCTGACATTGTTGGTGGTGTTTACGCTGGTTCCAAGATAGACGAAATTATCTACAACTTCAAAGTTATGACTGTCAACCGTGACGTGAGTACCAAGTCGCGAGCGTGACGACTGTTTGTTTGATGACAGGAGATATTTCGTTTTGCCCTCGTTCACTGCCAGACCCATTCTCTGTGCTTCCTTGTCCAGCCTGGAGAAAGCAGAACTAACGGCGCGGGTGTTAAGGCCAATGATATCAATATCATCGACATACGCCAGCAGCTGTACACTCTTATAGAAGATGCTACCTTCTCTATTTAGTTCTGCAGCTCGAAATATTTTCTCCAGAAGCAGGTTGAAGAAGTCGCGCGATAGGGAGTCGCCTTGTCTGAAACCTCGTTTGGTATCGAACGGCTCGGAGAGGTCCTTCCCGATTCTGACGGAGCTTTTGGTGTTACTCAACGTCAGTTTACACAGCCGTATTAGTTTTGCGGGGATACCAAAATCAGACATCGCGGCATAAAGGCAGCTCCTTTTCGTGCTGTCGGATTTGGCGCATGGTGAAAATCTGGTCGGTTGTTGATTTTCCAGGTCTGAAGCCACACTGATAAGGTCCAATCAGTTTGTTGACGGTGGGCTTTAATCTTTTACACAATACGCTCGATAGAACCTTATATGCGATGTTGAGGAGGCTAATCCCACGGTAGTTGGCGCAGATTGTGGGGTCTCCTTTTTTAGGGAATGGGCATAGCACACTTAAATTCCAATCGTTGGGCATGCTTTCGTCCGACCATATTTTACAAAGAAGCTGATGCATGCTCCTTATCAGTTTTTCGCCGCCGTGTTTGAATAGCTCGGCCGGCAATCCGTCGGCCCCTGCCGCTTTGTTGTTCTTCAGGCGGGCAATTGCTATTCGAACTTCTTCATGGTCGGGTAATGGAACGTCTGCTCCATCGTCATCGATTGGGGAATCGGGTTCTCCTTCTCCTGGTGTTGTGCGTTCACTGCCATTCAGCAGGCTGGAGAAGTGTTCCCTCCATAATTTAAGTGTGCTCTGGGCATCGATCACTAGATCACCTTTGGGGGTTCTACAAGAGTATGCTCCGGTCTTTAAACCTTCTGTAAGCCGCCGCATTTTTTCGTAGAATTTTCGAGCATTACCCCTGTCGGCCAGCTTATCAAGCTCTTCGTACTCACGCATTTCGGCCTCTTTCTTCTTCCGTCTGCAAATGCGTCTCGCTTCCTCTTCAACTCTCGGCATCTATCCCATCCCGCACGTGTAGTGGTCGATCGTAACGTTGCGAGGTAGGCAGCCCGTTTTCTCTCCGCTGCGACACGGCGCTCCTCTTTGTACCAGCTGTTCTTTTGCACTTTCCGAAAACCAATGGTTTCGGTTGCAGCTGTACGTAAGGAGTTCGAAATGCCGTCCCACAGTTCCCTTATACCGAGTTGTTGACGAGTGCTCTCAGAGAGCAGGAGTGCAGGCCGAGTAGAAAATCGTTCGGCTGTCTGTTGTGATTGCAGCTTCTCGACGTCGAACCTTCCTTGTGTTTGTTGACGTGCGTTTTTTGCTGCACAGAGGCGGGTGCGAATCTTAGCTGCAACAAGATAGAGGTCCGAGTCGATGTTAGGACTTCGGAGCGCACGCACATCTAAAACACTGGAAACGTGTCTTCCGTCTATCACAACATGGTCGATCTGGTTGGCAGTTTTTCGATCCGGAGACAGCTAGGAAGCTTGATGAATCTTCTTATGCTGGAATCTAGTACTACAGATAACCATATTTCGGGCCCCGGCGAAGTCAATCAGCCGCAACCCATTTGGGGATGTTTCCTCGTGGAGGCTGAATTTACCGACCGTAGTGCCAAAGATACCTTCTTTGCCCACCCTGGCGTCAAAGTCGCCAAGCACGATTTTGACATCGTGGCGGGGGCAGCCCTCAAAGTGCGCTCCAAGCACTCATAAAAGACATCTTTGGTCACATCGTCCTTCTCTTCCGCCGGGGCGTGGGCGCAAATGAGCGATATGTTGAAGAACCTCGCTTTGATGCGGATTGTAGCTAGACGTTCATTCACCGGAGTGAATGATAGTACTCGGCGACGGAGTCTCTCTCCCACCACGAATCCTACACCAAACTTGCGCTCCTTTATATGGCCACTGTAGTAAATGTCACAAGGACCTACTCGTCTCTGTCCTTGTCCCGTCCATCGCATTTCTTGGACGGCGGTGATGTCAGCCTTAATTTTTGCGAGGACATCAACCAGCTGGGCAGCGGCACCTTCCCAATTAAGGGTCCGGACATTCCAGGTGCATGCCCTAATATCGTAGTCCTTATTTCGTTTGCCATGGTCGTCATCAAAAGGGGGGTCCCTCATCCGAGGCTTGTTGCGTCTTTTCATTGGGGTGTTTTTTTACGTGGCGGGTCCCAAACCCAGCGCACAACCCTATGTAGTGGATGTTTCGCCTTCTCACTTTAGCTCGCCTTCAAACGAATGTTCTTAGGCTACTCAGAGGATACTTGGTCAAAGACCGGAAGTAGTGAGCTGCTTAAGTCATATGTAAAAGAAACGTTTCTGGCCACTCCCAAGTGAATGGCGATCAGAGAACTTTCCTCACTTGCGTGAACTTCTACATATGACTCCATCCTCCTTAAACTTCGTATAACTACTATTTAATATTTCACACTGTTGGAAGATAATGAATTTTAATAATGGTTTTCTTATTCGGGGGGCCATGTTGCTACATTTAGTTTAGGTAGTCTAAGATATCTGCCGGAATTTGTGGTTTTTTAAAGTGTTAGCAAATTTGTTTTTGTCTGAGACTTATCCGGATACTGGAGCTGGACTTTTCATTGACTGGATGCTAATCACAAAAATTAGATAAGTACGAAAATTGGTTCAATAGAATTTATTTGGCACTCACCTGTCCCTTTTTTGGTAAAGTTATATAAAACAAAATTAAAATTAAATAGGAATTTCCACACGTAACAGCGAATCAAAACGAGTACTCAATTCATTTTTGGCATTTTGATTTGATCTATCAGGACTGAACGTAAGCACTGACAGGTGTTCTCAACTATTCTCTGGCAGAGTCATGGCCTCTGAGAACAGTTTCGGATATACACCAGAGAATCCTTTTCGGAGGAACTCAAAAATATTGAGAACGCCTGCAAAAGGCAAATATGAAGAACCCACCGCTGCTGGATCAGCAAAAAGAGGCGAAAATGCCAAGCAGGCAAAGGTGGCAAATCTGAGCAGCTTCAGAATAGTGAAAATCCTAATATTTTCTGCAAACTGGGTAAAAAAAATAAAGAACTCGAAAGCACGATGTCTGGTCAGCGAAATATTAAACAAGCTATGAGTGATCTTGTAAGCTGTATCACAAGCTTGTATAACAAGGCAGAAAAGCAAAAGAATCCGTCGAAAAGATTCATGGTCGGGAAGGCGTCGCAGGAGTCCCCTATCCAAAGTGATAAAAATGCCCCAAAGGGACCTCGCGAGATATTGGGATATTAGCGACCAACGAAGAAGCCGAAAAACATGAGTCATAAAGTGCAAGCAACATATAGTGAGGTCACTGAATGCATGTTCAAAGACAGTTTGGGAGACTAGACCGCAGGCGAAAAATGTATAGCCGTTGCTAGAAAGAAGAAACAGATCGAGAAGAGAATCAGATCGAAACCAGACGCTATTATCTTAACAAAAAAGGAGGGAGCGTCGTATGCCGATATCCTGAAGAAAATAAAATGTGACAAAGGCCTTGAAGAACTGGGTTCAAATGTGAGGTACATTAGAAAAACCCTCAAAGGAGACCTACTGATTGAATTAAAAAATCAAGCAGAAAAGAGAGCCGACACGTTCGAAAGCGCCCTAGAGGGAGTAATTGGTAAGATGGCCGTAATACAGCCAAAATCCCATAATATTACCATTGTGTGCAAAGACTTGGACGAGGTAACCACCCCTGAAGAAATCTGTGAGGCATTACAAAAGGAGTGTGGGATCCAAAACCTGGGGAAGCAAAATATAAAAAATCTGCGGAAAACTCGAAGTGGCACTCAAATAGCAAGTGTGGTAAAGTTAAGATCGGGTGGTCTATCTGTCGCCTCCGGGAATTTTCACCTATTACTCGTTGTTTTAGGTGCTTCCAACTTGGACATATAGCACACAAATGTTGCAGCCCCATTGATAGGTCTTCTCTTTGTACACGTTGCGGAACCCTAGGTCATGTAGCAAAGTCATGTACAAATTCCTCAAGTTATATGCTCTGTAAAGGGGAGCACTCCGTTTTAAGTACGGTTTGTCATAAATACGCAGATATGTTGAAGTCAACGAAATAATGAAAATATTGCAACTGAATCTCAACCATTGCGCTGCAGCACAAGACCTTCTAAAACAGACAGTGCTAGAAGAAAACACAGATGTCGCTCTATTAAGCGAACAATATTCTCAACGTTCGGAAAGCACTTGGAATAAAGATATAAGTGGCAAGGCGACAATATGGGCCTGCAAAGGTCAAGCCTTCACATCACGTTACAACGAAACCCATAACGGCTTTACATAGGCGAATATACAAGGAATATTTTTTGTAAGCTGTTATGCTCGTCCTAGTGCAACAATTAGCGAATTTGAAGACTTTCTCCTGGAGCTATCCCTAGAAATCAGAAGCAAATCGCCAATAATAATAGCGGGAGATTTTAACGCATGGTCTACTGCATGGGGTAGCAGAATTACTAATCATCGTGGTCGCCTCATTCTAGAATTTTTGAGTCAAACAAACCTTACGATTCTAAACAGTGGCACACAAAATACCTTTCAAAAGGGAAATAAAGGTTCAATAATAGATTTAATGTTTGTTAACGATGCGCTTAGCAGGCATACTAAGTGGAAGGTGTCAGATATGTACACAAATAGCGACCATATGGCTATAATTGCTGAGGTCTCGTTCTCCCAAGAAACGGAACACTGTCCGAGAAATACCTCCCGAAAACGAAGTTGGCGGCAAAAGGAATTTGATACTGACGTTTTTGAGAGTGTCTGGGGTACGGCAAATGCATCAGGCGAAAACGCAACCCAATTAGTATCCGCTGTGCGGAAGGAACTAGTTGCAGCTTGCGATGCAACTATGCGCAGGACGAGATACTATAACAATCGAAAGCCGGTATACTGGTGGAACGACGAAATTGCCAAGCTGAGGAAGCTCTGTCACTCAGCTAGACGCTGCCTACAGCGTAATCAGGGAAGTGATAACGAAATCAGCCTCAGAGAAGCATTTAAATGCCAAAAAAAGCTCCTGAAGTCAGCCATTATCCGTAGTAAGAAATCCTGTTTCGAAAAGCTCTGTGAACAAGCGAACATAGACCCCTGGGGTACAGCGCACAAAATTTGTTTGTCGAAGTTCAAAAATAAGTCGCAGCAACCTGTATGAAAAATGTTGACGAAGCGTTATTCCCGACACATGCCTCCATTTCCTATATTAAACGAAACGAACCTACGGAGCCACCCTTATTAGTAACAGGAGACGAACTATTGGCTATTACGAAAAAACTCAAAAACTCCAAAGCGCCCGGCATAGGTGGTATACCAAATAGAGCCCTTAAAGAAGCCATAACTCTAAGACCCAGTTTATTTGTTAAAATGTACAATGCGAGTACGAAAAGGTGTTCCCTGATCCGAGGAAGATACAGCGTCTGGTTCTACTCTCAAAGCCAAAAAAGCCGCCAGAAACTCCTTCATCATATCGACCTCTTTGCATGCTCGACACGATTGGGAAAGTGTACAAAAGCATTGTAAGAAACCGCTTGGAGTTAGCAATCCAAAAAGCCGGCGGATTATCAGAGAGACAATACGGCTTTATAAAAAAGTGGTCCACTATTGACGCACTAAGAGAAGTAGTTGATACTGCGAAATATGCAATAAGGGGAAAAAGATGGAAAAGTGGTACAAAAAAATACTGCGCGCTAATAACCCTGGATGTGAAGAATGCGTTCAACTCCGCAAAGTGGGCAAATATAATAAAAGCTCTACACGATATACACGCTTCTGATAAATATTATAATGAGTTACTTTCAAAATAGAAGATTGCTATTCGAGAGCTACACTATCACCAGTGGGACCATAGGAGAATGTGAGATTACTTCACAGCCGCAGTTGAAGTATCTTGGGGTAATAGTGGACTCAAGACTCAAATTCAAAGAACACTTGGAAAATGCGACACGTAAAGCAGATAAAATATATAATGCGTTATCTAAAATGATGGCAAATAAATGCTGTTTGTGTTTCAGCCGACGATGTTTAATAGCTAAGGTAATAGGCTCAGTTATCCTGTATGCGGCTCCAATAGGCTTTCAGCAATACGCGTGATAAGTGCCTTCCGAACCATTTCAAATGACGCTGCTGAGGTATTAGTCAGTATGGCACCGATTGACATACAGGGAGACGAATTCGCGCGAATATATAACTTACCAGAGACGTCTACCACAGCATCACGGTGGAAAACTTGACAGCACTTATGTGCGAGTCCTCTGTGAAGTGAAAAGCTGTCAGTGGAGCGGCAAATCTAATAATGACAAAATTGAAATATTTAGAACAGTTTAGGCCTCAGTCAGTCCATGCAATAGAGGAGACTTAAACGTCTTCTTCTCCCCAATGAAGTAATACTTTGTCCAGTGGTCCCGTGGGAGAGACATGAGGTGGGAATAGGTTAGGTTTATCGGATTAAAGTTCCGCACTCCGGCTTTCGATGTTTCCTCCTATTGCAAGAGTATAAAAATTGTATAAGCGACAGCGAATACATGTATATATAACTGATCAGCATAACGAGACGGGTTTGAATTCCGATTTCTGTTTGTCGCTTTGTCTATTCGAGCAAGCGATAACTTCAATAAAAACACACGTGTGCCAAAAAGCGATTACATGTTCATAAATGCTCGTAATCGTACTACTGCTAGGACCACAAAAGTTCATAAGCTATAATACTATAATCTCGTAAACTCAAATACTATAAGAACTCCTACTAACCGTTTGGAAATGGATGAAATCTGATTATAACCCTACCCTCTCCCCATATAAAGGTTCTCTTCAAAAGTACTAAAAGCGCAGTAAGTAAATAACTACTTCTAAGTGCGCCAAACACATTAAATTTTACACAGAAAAAAAAGGTCTTTATAGAAACCGGGGTCAAAATTGGCCAATAGGCATGGCACTGTCCCTACTTAGGTAAAATAACATATCTCCGGAGCGAAACATATTCGGATACTTTGTGAAAATCTTACTACAACCTTGCATATTTAAAATCCATATAATTTTTTCACTTTTAACCCTTTCGATTCGAAAAAATGTATACAAAATAAACTGAATGTTTTTATCTAACTTAATAATGGTGAGTAGTGGTGAGTGCTTCCCAATATATCGAGTATACATTTGAAACATGGTCCTTCGAGCCGGATAATTGCCAATGTGGACTTAAAACATGTGTGTGTACAAATATGTTAATAAATTTTTTGCATAGTTCTTACAAATTATGTTTATCTTGTTGATATTTTTGATATATATATATATATTTTTTTTTTTATATACAAGTATATGTAAATGTTATTTAATTTTTTCGTAAAGGAGAGAGAGATTTAAAAGGGAATTGAAAACAAGGTGCACACTGTTGTTGTGAATATATAGTTTGTAAAGATGTTTTGCTAAATATACATACATATATATGCAGATGTAATATATTTATTTTTTTCCGTTTTTGTTTTATGCAGCCGTGCTTAATGCTTTATGAAGCAAAAGGAGATCTGCCGTGTATATTTTAATTTAAATTATTTAATCACCAGGATACAAAGTATATATATAAATAGAGGTGTTACAGTTAACACCTGTTCATAGGCCTGGAACACTAGTTATTACAATTTTCTATCTTATTCCATACAAGCATTATTAAAATTGTGCAACGACTTTGCGTTCTAAATTTTAATCTATAGCGTTACAATCCACTTTACAATTTTCCTTTTATCATTTTTTTTTAATTCTTTAATTCCATTGGTAATTTATTATAGTACTTAACTGCTATAAATTTTGAGTTCTTATATGCTATGTTCTTATTAATCTTTGGTAATACTAAAGACTTAGCTCTGGGGTAGTTGTAATATTCTTTTTTACAGAAATAGTAATGATGGATTAAAGATTCTACTATGAATTTATCTTTAATACCTAGTATTTGTGTACTATCATTTTTTTCACAAATAGTACTGATGAATTTAGTTTGAATTCTTACAAGAATGTTCATTACATTTTTATAACTACCGCCCCAGGCAATGATACCATAATTAACAACACTATCGAATAGGGCGTAGTAAATCTTCTTCAGTGTTTTATTCATTATGTTTCTGAACTTAGAGAATATAAATATAAAGTATCTAGTTTTTTTTATGACCTCTTTGATATGTTCATACCATCTCATGTGGCAGTCAAAAATTAGGCCCAAATATTTACAATGCTCAACCCTGCTAATTACCTTATCATATATCCTTATCTCAAAATTATTTGGTATTCTATCTTTATAGACACCAAAAGTTATATAATTGGCTTTATCTACATTAAGAGTTAGATAATTATTGCACAGCCAATCCCCAATCTTATCCATTAATTCAGTCATTTTGGTTTGAGCCTCATCCCAAGTTTTACAGGGGCATTTTAATATTGTATCATCAGCGTACGCTGCTATATTATTTTCAGGTGATATATTGAAAATATCATTTATGTATAATATAAATAACAGTGGCCCAAGGACCGTGCCTTATGGTACACCAATTTGTACTTTACTTGCTTTACTTTTAACATTCATACATTTAACAACTTGGTATCTGTTTCA
Source organism: Bactrocera neohumeralis (assembly GCF_024586455.1). Lineage (NCBI taxonomy): Eukaryota > Metazoa > Arthropoda > Insecta > Diptera > Tephritidae > Bactrocera > Bactrocera neohumeralis. The sequence goes on from NW_026089623.1 coordinate 21,738,654, forward strand.
TAAATAATTATTTATTAAGTCAGCTGTTATGCCTCTGATTCCATATTTGTATAATTTTTCAATTAAGATATTATGATCTATCGTGTCAAATGCTTTGGCTAAATCAAGAAAAGCTATGACTGTTTTATTATTCTGATCAAGGTTTGTGTATATAAAATTAGTAATATCTGCAATAGCATTTTTGGTGCCTTTACTTTTCAAAAAGCCATATTGATTATTATTTATAATTTTACAATCAGTTACAAAGTTGTAGAGACGCTCATGAATTATCTTTTTAAAAATTTTAGCAAAGTTAGAGATTAAAGAGATTGGACGATAGTTAGTAGTTTCACATTTGTCGCCTGATTTATGAATTGGTAACATTTCTGCACATTTTAGTGCATCTGGCCATACACCAGTAATTATACAGCTGTTAAATATATGTTCTAGTGGTTTGCTAATGAAATTGCTTATTAGTTTTAAAACTTTTGTATTAATACCATCAACACCTCCAGCTTTGTCTTTTAGACCGTTAATTATTTTCCGTATTTCTATTTCATCTGTTGGATTTAAAAATATTGATTTTACATTGTTCTCTATCCTAATATTAGTTTTGTTACCTGTGGTTTTCATTTTAGCCGCTAAGTCAACACCAACATTACTAAAGAAACTTACAAATGTATCAGCTATTCGGGTTGGATTTGTAATCTTTAAACCATTGTCAATTATTAGATCTATATTATTTAACTTATTTAAATTTCTACCTAGTTTCTGATTAATATATTTCCATAGTTGCTTGCTATTATTTACCTTAGTAATGATTGTGTCTCTTTCAAAATTACACTTTGCAATTTTAATTACCTTATCTAGATTTTTACAGTAATTTAGATATTTTGTTTTCAGTTCAAAATTATCATAATTCCTTTTCCATTTATTATATAGTTTTTCTTTGGTACGACATGACTTCATATCGTTCATCGTCGTTATCCAATTTTTACGAGGTTTAAGTTTATGTTTATTGTTATTAGGTTTTATATGAGCATTTTGCATGTTAGTTTGAATTTTATCTATTAAGTTATTAATTGCAATATTAGGATCCTGTATACATAATACTCGTATGTCACTCCAAGCTACATCATTACACTGGTAAAATAATTCATAATTACTTAAGATATGTTTCGGGTTCCTTACTGTTTTTAACATATTGCAATTTTAGAGATAAAAATATTGGAAAGTGATCAGTAAGCGTATGTTTATATGTAATTGAGTTAATATTATTAATGTTAGTCTTAACGAACATATTATCTATACAAGTTCCATTGTCGTTGTTTGTTCTAGTGGTATCATTGAAATATGAAATGTAATTTAAGTTTAAGAGTTCAGATATGAGTAAGTCCGCGTGATAGTCCATGTCTTTTAAATTTATATTGAAGTCGCCTACTATTTTGTGATTTTTGACTTTCACATTAGATTCAGCATAGTTTTTAAGTTGTCTATTAATTCATCTTTACTTATATCATGGCATCTATAAACTCCAGTTATTTTTAAATGTGAGTTATTATTAATATTTATACTCGTATTAGTAGAGATAAAATTGGAACGACCATTAATATCTACCGTTATTGTTTGCACCAAAGAATTTAATACATAAATTATAACCCCATCCGCTCTATTTACCATACTGTGATTATAGTGTATGCTATAATCCTTTAATGCAAAAAATTGATAAGTTATTAAATTACACGTTTCTGTACATACTAATATTATGTGGTTTGGATTGTAAACTGTTAAGAAATACCTCAAGTTTCTCATAATTAGCATTTAAGCTTCTAATATTAACATGTAGTATCAATACATCCCTATCACTAATTTTTACGTTTAAATCTTCTAAGCTAACCGCAGATTCTTCAATTACACAGTTTGCTTCTTGATCACTGTCTGTATCCATGTATAGTAGTATTAGTAGTAGATAGTTTAGTATTGCGAAGTTGGCGCTCTCTCCGGCACTGGTAATTTACCAATATTGATACCGAAATGGGCCCATCGGATAATCAGTACACTTAATAATTTTATTAAATTTAAGAAATTCACAGGCTCTGACATCAGTTGCTTCGTGCTCTATACAGCTACTCTTATTATACTGTTTATTGTAATACATACAATTGACGCATATCTTGACAGTACTGGTACACTTCCTAGTGTCATGATTTCCAACGCAGATTAGACACACAGTTTCATTATTACATTTTTTGCGGCGGTGATTGGCGCGGCCGCAGTTGTAACACATACTTAAGTCAAAAGCATCAAAGACACGACAGCTTTTATACCCGATGTAGACTACTCTCGATGTCATGACACTAAGACAGATATTAGGAGACACTTCTAATATTATGCTACGCTTATTTTTACCACTAGTAAAGTCAGCAACGATATTATAATCACCGTCAAAGAAAGCACTGTTTCTATTACATAAGTCTTCAACCAGTTCTTCCTTACTCATGTCACTTTCTATATCAAATATTTTTTTTATTTTAAGCGAGTTTAGTTTTTCCTGATCAACTTCATAATTATCGCCAAGTTTTTCAGCAAGCACTGTCTTGGTTCTGGAGACATCTTTTTTATTTTTACACTTTATAATAATATCACCTGCTTTTGTTGATAAGACGTTTTTTATCTGCGCACTGGTATTCGCTATAATATTATTTTTGACGATCTGAGCATAATTTTTATTTACTGACTTGTTTTTTGTTCTTATAACAATATCAGGGACCTTTGCCATAACTTTTTCTTTAGTGTTTTCTTTTAGAATTTCAGCATAAGATTTACTTTTTTTACTTCAGCTTAGCGCAATTCTAAAAGATCAGTTAATAATTGATTTTTAGATTTTATTTCTGAGTTCCCGCAATAGTTCAATTTCCACTTTGTCGTTGATCAGTTGGGCTTCATCAATATTCCTAACTGTAGTTTAGTATTCGGAATCGATCTTCAGTAGTCGAAGTCGATTAAGAATCGATTCTTGACATTCGAAAAATCGATTATTTTACGAGAAAACTCGATTCTTGAGTAGAATCGGAATCGAGTTTACCATCCCTACTGGCAGCCATCGCGTGCACATATAATAACCTCCGCACAATAACTACCACAAAAAAACTATTTTTTTCCATGTAATTTATATGGAAAATAAAAAATTTGAAACAGGCACCTCTTAATATTAATATTAAGAGCTCATCTTTTGAGTGACTTTTTTCACATTTTCGAAAGTTTTTAGCCTGTTTTTCAGTTGAAAAAAAAGGTTGCCTCAGAATGACACAGCCTAATATACATACATATAAGTATATGTATATTTGTGCGTCACTGATCTTTTTTCATATATTTATGTATCTGTTTGTTTTATTTCTGTTTTTTCACAGCACTCGTTTGGTTGTTTTTTGTTATATACACATGTTTATGTAGGCCTGCATGTATATTTCTGTGTTGTAATTTGTATTTGTTTTGATTTTTTCACAGCACTTTTATGTTTACATATATTTCACCTTTATTGGCGCACTTCGATTGGTTTCTGCTACCACAATTTTTGTTGATATTGATTTCTCTGTTGAAATCCGAAGGTGCCGTTAAGGCTCGAAGGACCATGTTTACGGGGGTAAGAAAAAATGCTCTTGTGTTTGTATATAAGTTAATTTAATTCAAAAATGTTGGCTTAAAGGATTTTGATATTTTTAACAATTAAGCATGTAAAATGTAAATGCACTCGCTACGGGCAAATGTCTGATGGAAATCCACAGCGAACAGGCGAGACAGTATCCCGATGAAAGTATGTACATATGTAGGTGATCGTGGGTTGATTGATGTGGAAGTTTGGTGAGTTGTGTTAAGTGGTATTGTATTAGTGTGGTGACCGCTTGCTGGGTGATGTTCTCAATTGTGGTGTGATATAGTGACATCAGCTGTGGTGAATTAAGCTGTCTTATTAGGGTGCGCCAGTTTTCCAGGGTGGATGCTTAACTCATTTAAACATCCTGTGCCCCCTAGGCGAATATTTTGCCTAGTATTACGCTTTTGTGCTGTTGCATGTATATCGGCGTACTGCTGGTGCAGTAGCTGGTGGAGTAGCCGAGGCGCAGAATACATTCTGACAGCAGAAGTATTTGATGATGGAGTTATAATATACTCACATTAATCCGGGTGTGCAGAGAACGGATTTTGATTTAAACAAGACACATGTCTTTGTATGCATTTTAATATGCGTGCTTATTTGATTTTGCTTTTTTAACGACTCATTATTAAGGCAAACAAGTGTATTATTTCTTTGCTTTTCTTAATTTGATTAGCGGTTATTTAAAATTTCTTACTTCATCGGTATGGTATACTGGTTGTTTATTTGTGCATTTACCTTATAACTCGTTACCGGCTCATCTGAAACAAAAAAATTGATATGCGTTTTAAAGGTGATGTATTTCTCGAGGTAATCAGATGGAGATTTTTTTTGCCTTTGAAAACTTTGAATATGAAAAAAATTCCACGTACCAAATTTTGTCGAAATCGGTCAGTCGGGTTCCGAGATATGGGATTTCACCAAAGTGTGGGCGGTGCCACGCCCATCGTCCAATTTTCACAGCAGCTCCCATAAAGCTCTCTCATACCATCTCGGTGGTGAAATTTAATGTCTCTGGCGTATTTGGTTATTGATTTATAGCGCTTTTAGTAATTTTTAACAGTACCGTTATATACGGAGTGAGCGGGATTTTCCTCGCACTGTCGGTAGAAATTATTATAAGGTATGTACTCAGCAAATATGGTTCCTGCTCACTTTTTCAAAAAATTTTGCCCCAAGTGTCTCTTGCTACTCTGATCCTCTGTATCGAATACATACAGCTTCATATCTTAATTCAGTGCTTAGTTATGGCACTTTATATGTTTCCGTTTAGCAGCGATTTGTGGGCGTGGCAGTGGTCCGATTACCCTCAACTGCAAACTCGAAATTTGTTTTGCACTCAGGAACCCACATAGTAAGACATTTCAATTTTTACTCAAGTTGCAGCTTGCACGGGCGGACGAATGGACAGACAGACAGTCACCGGATTTCAACATTTCTCGTCACCCTGATCACTTATATGCATATATGTATATAACACTATATTTATCGAGCTTAGTTCTAGGTGATACATATGTACGTCCAACCGTTAGATGAACAAAACTATAATACTCTGTATGTAGCAAGTCAGTACAATAACTGATTAAATAAATGAAACTAACTTACACTGATATACTTACTTGTACAACTATTGATTCTATGATGTTCGATGATCTTCTGTTGTCATCACAAATGAATAATGGACCTGGTTGCTCTCGTGAGCTTGCACTTAAAAATTTCTTTGGACTTGGAACCATTTTTTGTTTATGCTACTTATTTTACTATTGATATTGCGCTTTAATATCGAAGTAAATATCTTTCCCTAACCTTCTAAGCAAAATATAATTGGATGATGAGAAACAACAAGAACTTTCGGTTTTCTGTTTCAAATACAATAGTATGTCTAGTTAGTAATATGTAGTTCTAATCTAAATGTGTATTCACCAAAAAAGGGTAGGTCCAAATGGCCACTGCTCCATTATAGTAGTAATAAGTATGTACAGTTTGTCAAAAAACACTTTACAAACTAAAATTAAACCTAAAATTTTTACTCCATATGAAGAAATCACGTACTTTTGTTTAGTTTTAAGAATTTTTTAGGACTCATTTTCTTTCGCCGCAACTGTACTTCGGAGCATGCGCGCACCGACTGGATTCGATAGAGGACTTTCCTAGCTAACGAACGAGCGGCTGATCAGTTGTCTTTGAGCACCTGGAGAGTCAGTTGGCCCCCGGACTTTTTTGTTTCCTAGTCTGAAAACGCCGATGAAAGGGATCCGAGCAGCATTCACCTCGGCTCTTTAGGCTATTCCGGAGAATGCCTTCCGTAACGCCTTCAATGCGCGCTGGCAGCAATTGGTTCAATAAATTTTTTTTAATCCACTCAATCCCATTACTTTTCGGACAAACCCTGTATGCATTGAGCTAATATACTTAAATTAAACAAATCTACTAGCATACAACGGAAAACTTATAAAAACTAAATTAACACATTTTTGACAAAGTCAAGAAACTCCTTATACATCTTTTTGTCGATTGAGTTGTGCTCTCGTTTTAAACTTATTCTTTTTTATTGGCGTAGACACCTCTTATGTGGTTATATCCGAGTTTAAAACAGCACACTAGTCCTTTTCGCTGTTTTGTGCCAATTTGAGATTCTAAGTGTAGCCAGGTTCTTCTCCACCTGTTTTTTCCAATATTGTGGAGGTCTTCCTCTTCCTCTGAGGAACTGGAGTGTTTCGTCCATTCGGACAACATGACCTAGTCAGCTTAGCCGCTGCCTTTTAATTCGCCGAACTATGTCAATGTCTTCGTATATGTCATACAGCTCATCGTTCCTTCGAATGCGATATTCGCCGTGGCCAACGCGCAAAGCCATGACCTCTCTCTGTCGAAAACTCGTAACCTCGACTCATCAGATGTTATCATAGTCCATGCCTCTGCACCATATAGCAGGATGGGAATAAGAAGAGAGTTTACTTTTTATTCGTCGAGAGAGGACATTAGATAGGTTTTGGTTGTAAGGTAGTAAAACGTTTTACGTTTAAACTTGCGCCTGCCTTGCGGACATTTTTAATGTGAAGATCAAGGTGTAATTCCGAATTGCGCATATACCATGCCACATTTACAATTTTTCTAAAAATTTTGGTTTCAAGGTTCTATATTAAGATTTTACTTTGTGTTGTGAAGGGTGACTTTTCCCGATAAGCCAGCTTATTTTTTTTGTATTTCAAGTTAGATCCTCTTTTATGTGAGCTCTTTCCAGTTCAGCTTTACATCCAGCGTCATGCCAAGATATTTCGCCGAGGGTAAGTATGGAATTACTCCATTTCGATCATATATACATACATACATATATGTATTTTACATGTATTGACCTCATCAGGTTAAAGGTTTTGCACCATAACTGTGTTCATTCCACTATTTGGTTAATTGAACTTTGTATTTTCTTGGACGAGTCTACTTAATTTTTACCGATTGTAGGAATGGTTCTAGGACTCTTTGAGCCTCATCTGTTTTTATTGGCTGTAGAGTGGAATATGCTGAATCCTGCTTGATTGTAAGTAAGAGGTAAGTATGTCATTTATATTCTGTGGAAGGAGGAGTCTTAATTTATGTAAAAATCCAAGCTGTCAGGCTCTACGAAATGCCTGCGATAAATCTAAAAACCTGCTGTGCAGATAATCTTATATTCTTTTGATATATATCCAAATTGGTGAATTCGATCGATGTCTTTTTCTCCTACTATTTTTTCAAGTCTTCGGATAATGACAGCTTCAAGCAGCTTAGACCAAAAGGCAACAATGTGATTGGCCGATGTGACGGGTAGAACTTTTTACAAGTTTTCGTATAATAATGATTTCGTATATCTTCCATGACATTGGAACAAATCTGAGGTTTAAATAAGCGTTTATAATCAATTTAAGCTCTGTTGGTGTTTTGCACGATGGATTTTTCTGTAAATCGGCAGCTATCAAGTCAAAACCAGCCCGTTTTATTTTACTATAGTTTAAAAAAGTTAAAACTTAAACTAAAAGTTTCAGCTAACTTCTCTGAAAAACCTTTCGCTTTTTCTTAGCCGCTTTTTGACCAGAAAAATATCTTTTACAGCTTTCCAAAGGCATTTTTGTTGGTCCTTGATATATGCATGTATGTAGTTTGAAATATTTTGGTGTGTAACTATTTGATTTTGTTGCTTTTAATAAGCTTGAGTTAGTTAAGTTGTTCAATTCCGCTTTATCTTAATGGAATCGCGTATGTTGCCTTTTTTTACGCAGTTTTCTCCTTTTCCATCTTTCAAAATTTCTGGTGATGCTTTCTTTACTCTTGTAACCTCTTACTTTAGAGTATAACATTTTTAAATAATAAATATAAATAATCAGAATGACGAGAAAAGTTGCAATCCGTTTTTTCTTTTGTTATTTCCTTTTTGCAAGTAGGGGGAAACATCAAAACCGGAGTGCGAAACCTAACCTAATAAATAATACAAGTAAATTTAAGCCTTCTGGCTACGGACGCCTACACAGCTCGATATGTCTCAGTTTTGTCATGATTGAGGCTGTTGCTTCGCTGACAGCTTTTCAGTTCTCAGTGGACTGACACATGAGTGTCGTCAAATTTTCTACCTTAAAACTACCACCAGGTGTAGTTTTAAGTTTTTCTTTTGTACTAAATAAAATGCAAAACGTGAACATCTCGGACAATTCGGATTAATGTCGTGCTGGCATCGGTACGGGTAGCTGGAATCTTTTGGCTCCTATAATATCCGCTTCTATTCGTCACCCTGGATGTCAATGTGCATCAATTGATATTGTTCGGAAAGCACTGATAACTCTAAGTGCTGACAGTCTGGGCCCTGTGCTTATTTATCTGGCATATGCTTTAACGCCTAGCGCTTGGATCCATATCGGAGCCGCATATAACACAACCCATCTCATTACCTTTGCAAGTAAAAATCGTCGGCTGACGCGCGTAGCCTTTACATGCTATCATTCTTGATAAGGATTTTTTCTTTTTACTTGCCAGCTACTTTGGTTACGGCTGTGAATGAATCTTTCAATCCTCTATGGTGAGAGTTATCAGTGGCGGATTCAGACGTTCGAAATGTCGGAAAGGGCTAAATGGCCTATTAGTTACTTTAATACTCTGAAATAATTGAAAGTAACAGAAATATAGTCTAGAAATTTTCCATTTTATTTCAGAAACAATTAAAGACAGTCTCCTTTTTTGAATATATTAAATAATGCTAAGATACCACGGAAACAACAAAGTGGGGCAACGTGTGCAGATTAAATTATTAATAAATCTAATTAGATTCGGAACTGAAAGTGTTAAATTTGAAGCGACGCGGCTTGATAGAGAACTTGAAATGGATGCCACATTCAGCTCCATCCGTGATATGATTGTATCAACCGCGGTTTATCCCCCAAGTTTTCCAACATAGAAAAATTAGTAACTGGAAAAATAAGGAAATTGCGGGAAAAGCAAAAGTACTCATCGCAACTGTTTGCAAATTTCAATTGGGATTTTTTGCCTACGTGATATTCTATCTCTAACTGATTCACTCAGCGGGATTCTTCAGAAAGAGCCGATCGATTTGGCAAATGGCAATGATTGATACCCTGCTTGTAATGTTTCGAAATCGAAGACAATAAGCTGCGGAACATTTTCGATCCATTTAATCTGACTCGAAAAAAATGGCGGCAGAACTGAAAGTTGACGAAGAAAACCAACAAATTACGGCCGACAAACAAAACGCGATCATTTTTGCGTAAGAACTTGAGAAAAATTCTACAGAGCCTCAGGGTACATTTTTTTGTTGGATACAACCGGCGAAGTTGTGAAGACGCGTTTTTCTAGAGAAGTATTGGATGGACTTGAACTAAGTTTGCTTCTTCCATAAAAAGTATATGCTGTAAACACCAAAGAAATGCAAAATCTTATTGCCTGCTTGATAGATAAATTGAATTCCCTTTTGGATAATGAAAACTTCGTGCGTCGTTTGAAGCTCAAAGGTGAACTAGATCACTGACAGTGTCAACGGGGCAGAGGCAAAAGTGAGAAGACAACAAGTTACCGACTACTGCATTGAAAACGTTGAAGAACTGCGATGTACACATGAACCCCATAATTCAAAGTTTTCTTGGCATATTCTGCACACTTCAGGTGACGAATGCGAGCTCTGAACGCTCTTTTTGAAGACTTCGCCGCATGAAAACGTGGCTGAGGACGAACTGACTACAGTATTATACATTGCAATAAAACACTTCAATGAATTATATCGTGTTTTTTTTTTCAATTTAGTAGGATTTTAATCTGATTAAACTGTATAAATACTACTATTTTTACTATAATAATCTTTATGTTTCAGGTAAGGACTTTTGAACATCCGGCTGATTTTTTATAATGACTATGTGCAACGGTTTTGGTGTTTCTAACAAATCTTCTGCCTAATATATACGTTGGTCAGTGTATAAGTTATATATGTTGTATATACTTGTGTATACAAAATTACCTAAATTCTGATCCTCTGGTTGACGTTTTACATCGTAAGGTATATATTTCCCTGGCCATGATTCCAGCAAGTTGTAAGAGTATAAAATGTTCGGTTGCACCCGAACTTAGCCCTTTCTTAGTTGTTATTAATAGGAATATTCTCGTGATAGGCAGTTAGGCTTTTAAATTTTGTTAGCGCAAGTATCCCAAGTATTTATTTTCGCATCTCAAAAACGCTTGAGATTATGCGCCCGAGCAGAACTAAGTACTTAAATTTACTTTATATTACATTTTTACTAAAAGTGTTAACTAATCGTGTTAGTGCTGATTAATTACTTTCGTTAGTAATTGTCTGTAAAATCTTTTCGGTTTTCGGCCTTCGGAAAAGTGCAGTGAAAAGAAATTAAACCTTAAAGAAAAATAAAAAAAAACAAATAAATAAAAAATGTAAATACAAATATCAACTTATATACAGAATCTGGCAACTTTTCTCGTGTACAGTTGTGCTTTCGTGCTTAGAAATTTGTTTAATTTATATAATATTTAAAACTTTGTGGTGAAATTATATGAATTAAGTGATCCGTTAAGAAAAGTATCACTGTTTTTTTTCAAAATTATTTTATTTACTGTATCTGCTTTTTCTTAAAGCCTAACAATAAGTAATAAAATCTTAAATCTATTTAAAAACTAGACAGACTCAAGCCAGTGATTGAGCTGTTTTGGTGATACGTCGCTCTTTAATACGCAGGCATATCTCTTCTTTTAAGTCGTGTTTGATCGCAGGAATGTACCAAAGCATTAGCCAAAGGGTTTGGGTGATCTCGGAGTTTAGATATATATTTAATTCAGCTGTCTTCTACTTCTTTTTTTACCATAGGAATACCAAGGTCTTTATGGATATTTTCGTTACGAACGTACCATGGTGAACATGTCATAGTTCTAAGCATTTTTGATTGGAACCTTTGTATTAGATCAATATTAGTTGCACAGGTCGTACCCCACAGTTGAATGCACTTTGTTGTCTATGCTAAGTTTGGAGTTTTTATTTAAAAGCCAATTTAAATTTGCAGCTCTAATCTTCATACATGTTATTTTACTAAAGATATGTTTTCTCCACGTGAGCCTTCTATATGTTACTTCGTTCGCTTGGGGTACTAAAATATTGTTCATTTTTACTGCCGGGCATATCTTTGGTCTTAGCGGAAATGTAATATGCTTACACTTCTGTTCGTTCACATTTATACGCCAGTTCGCTAGCCACTCTTCGA